>NW_026600284.1:497500-538510 GCF_029448725.1 Salvelinus fontinalis
GAGGACAGTAGGTACAGTAGGCTGGAGTATGTAGAGGTTGGGAGAGGACAGTAGGTACAGTAGCCTGGAGTATGTAGAGGTTGGGAGAGGACAGTAGGCTGGAGTATGTAGAGGTTGGGAGAGGACAGTAGGTACAGTAGGCTGGAGTATGTAGAGGTTGGGAGAGGACAGTAGGTACAGTAGGCTGGAGTATGTAGAGGTTGGGAGAGGACAGTAGGTACAGTAGGCTGGAGTATGTAGAGGTTGGGAGAGGACAGTAGGAACAGTAGCCTGGAGTATGTAGAGGTTGGGAGAGGACAGTAGGAACAGTAGCCTGGAGTATGTAGAGGTTGGGAGAGGACAGTAGGTACAGTAGGCTGGAATATGTAGAGGTTGGGAGAGGACAGTAGGTACAGCAGGCTGGAGTATGTAGAGGTTGGGAGAGGACAGTAGGTACAGTAGGCTGGAGTATGTAGAGGTTGGGAGAGGACAGTAGGTACAGTAGCCTGGAGTATGTAGAGGTTGGGAGAGGACAGTAGGTACAGTAGGCTGGAGTATGTAGAGGTTGGGAGAGTACCGTAGGAACAGTAGGCTGGAGTATGTAGAGGTTGGGAGAGGACAGTAGGTACAGTAGGCTGGAGTATGTAGAGGTTGGGAGAGGACAGTAGGTACAGTAGCCCGGAGTATGTAGAGGTTGGGAGAGGACAGTAGGCTGGAGTATGTAGAGGTTGGGAGAGGACAGTAGGTACAGTAGGCTGGAGTATGTAGAGGTTGGGAGAGGACAGTAGGTACAGTAGGCTGGAGTATGTAGAGGTTGGGAGAGGACAGTAGGTACAGTAGGCTGGAGTATGTAGAGGTTGGGAGAGGACAGTAGGTACAGTAGGCTGGAGTATGTAGAGGTTGGGAGAGGACAGTAGTCTGGAGTATGTAGAGGTTGGGAGAGGACAGTAGGAACAGTAGGCTGGAGTATGTAGAGGTTGGGAGAGGACAGTAGGTACAGTAGCCTGGAGTATGTAGAGGTTGGGAGAGGACCGTAGGAACAGTAGGCTGGAGTATGTAGAGGTTGGGAGAGGACAGTAGGTACAGTAGGCTGGAGTATGTAGAGGTTGGGAGAGGACAGTAGGTACAGTAGCCTGGAGTATGTAGAGGTTGGGAGAGGACCGTAGGAACAGTAGGCTGGAGTATGTAGAGGTTGGGAGAGGACCGTAGGAACAGTAGGCTGGAGTATGTAGAGGTTGGGAGAGGACAGTAGGTACAGTAGGCTGGAGTATGTAGAGGTTGGGAGAGGACAGTAGGTACAGTAGCCTGGAGTATGTAGAGGTTGGGAGAGGACAGTAGGCTGGAGTATGTAGAGGTTGGGAGAGGACAGTAGGTACAGTAGGCTGGAGTATGTAGAGGTTGGGAGAGGACAGTAGGTACAGTAGGCTGGAGTATGTAGAGGTTGGGAGAGGACAGTAGGTACAGTAGGCTGGAGTATGTAGAGGTTGGGAGAGGACAGTAGGTACAGTAGGCTGGAGTATGTAGAGGTTGGGAGAGGACAGTAGGCTGGAGTATGTAGAGGTTGGGAGAGGACCGTAGGAACAGTAGGCTGGAGTATGTAGAGGTTGGGAGAGGACAGTAGGTACAGTAGCCTGGAGTATGTAGAGGTTGGGAGAGGACCGTAGGAACAGTAGGCTGGAGTATGTAGAGGTTGGGAGAGGACAGTAGGTACAGTAGGCTGGAGTATGTAGAGGTTGGGAGAGGACCGTAGGAACAGTAGGCTGGAGTATGTAGAGGTTGGGAGAGGACAGTAGGTACAGTAGGCTGGAGTATGTAGAGGTTGGGAGAGGACAGTAGGTACAGTAGCCTGGAGTATGTAGAGGTTGGGAGAGGACAGTAGGAACAGTAGGCTGGAGTATGTAGAGGTTGGGAGAGGACCGTAGGTACAGTAGGCTGGAGTATGTAGAGGTTGGGAGAGGACAGTAGGTACAGTAGAATGGAATATGTAGAGGTTGGGAGAGGACCGTAGGTACAGTAGGCTGGAGTATGTAGAGGTTGGGAGAGGACAGTAGGTACAGTAGGCTGGAGTATGTAGAGGTTGGGAGAGGACCGTAGGTACAGTAGGCTGGAGTATGTAGAGGTTGGGAGAGGACCGTAGGTACAGTAGGCTGGAGTATGTAGAGGTTGGGAGAGAACAGTAGCTCAGTAGGCTGGAGTATGTAGAGGTTGGGAGAGGACAGTAGGTACAGTAGCCTGGAGTATGTAGAGGTTGGGAGAGGACAGTAGGAACAGTAGGCTGGAGTATATAGAGGTTGGGAGAGGACAGTAGGAACAGTAGGCTGGAGTATGTAGAGGTTGTGAGAGGACAGTAGGTACAGTAGGCTGGAGTATGTAGAGGTTGGGAGAGGACAGTAGGAACAGTAGGCTGGAGTATGTAGAGGTTGTGAGAGGACAGTAGGTACAGTAGGCTGGAGTATGTAGAGGTTGGGAGAGGACAGTAGGTCAGTAGGCTGGAGTATGTAGAGGTTGGGAGAGGATCAGTAGGTACAGTAGACTGGAGTATGTAGAGGTTGGGAGAGGACAGTAGGTACAGTAGACTGGAGTATGTAGAGGTTGGGAGAGGACAGTAGGCTGGAGTATGTAGAGGTTGGGAGAGGACAGTAGAAACAGTAGACTGGAGTATGCAGAGGTTGGGAGAGGACAGTAGGAACAGTAGGCTGGAGTATGTAGAGGTTGGGAGAGGACAGTAGGAACAGTAGGCTGGAGTATGTAGAGGTTGGGAGAGGACAGTAGGCTGGAGTATGTAGAGGTTGGGAGAGGACAGTAGGCTGGAGTATGTGGAGGTTGGGAGAGGACAGTAGGAACAGTAGACTGGAGTATGCAGAGGTTGGGAGAGGACAGTAGGAACAGTAGGCTGGAGTATGTAGAGGTTGGGAGAGGACAGTAGGAACAGTAGGCTGGAGTATGTAGAGGTTGGGAGAGGACAGTAGGCTGGAGTATGTAGAGGTTGGGAGAGGACAGTAGGCTGGAGTATGTGGAGGTTGGGAGAGGACAGTAGGCTGGAGTATGTTGAGGTTGGGAGAGGACAGTAGGTACAGTAGGCTGGAGTATGTAGAGGTTGGGAGAGGACATTAGGTACAGTAGGCTGGAGTATGTAGAGGTTGGGAGAGGACAGTAGGAACAGTAGGCTGGAGTATGTAGAGGTTGGGAGAGGACAGTAGGTACAGTAGGCTGGAGTATGTAGAGGTTGGGAGAGGACAGTATGTACAGTAGCCTGGAGTATGTAGAGGTTGGGAGAGGACAGTAGGTACAGTAGGCTGGAGTATGTAGAGGTTGGGAGAGGACAGTAGGTACAGTAGACTGGAATATGCAGAGGTTGGGAGAGGACAGTAGGCTGGAGTATGTAGAGGTTGGGAGAGGACAGTAGGTACAGTAGGCTGGAGTATGTAGAGGTTGGGAGAGGACAGTAGGTACAGTAGCCTGGAGTATGTAGAGGTTGGGAGAGGACAGTAGGTACAGTAGGCTGGAGTATGTAGAGGTTGGGAGAGGACAGTAGGCTGGAGTATGTAGAGGTTGGGAGAGGACAGTAGGAACAGTAGACTGGAGTATGTATAGGTTGGGAGAGGACAGTAGGTACAGTAGGCTGGAGTATGTAGAGGTTGGGAGAGGACAGTAGGCTGGAGTATGTAGAGGTTGGGAGAGGACAGTAGGTACAGTAGCCTGGAGTATGTAGAGGTTAGGAGAGGACAGTAGGTACAGTAGGCTGGAGTATGTAGAGGTTGGGAGAGGACAGTAGACTGGAGTATGTAGAGGTTGGGAGAGGACAGTAGGAACAGTAGGCTGGAGTATGTAGAGGTTGGGAGAGGACAGTAGGTACAGTAGGCTGGAGTATGTAGAGGTTGGGAGAGGACAGTAGGCTGGAGTATGTAGAGGTTGGGAGAGGACAGTAGGAACAGTAGACTGGAGTATGTAGAGGTTGGGAGAGGACAGTAGGTACAGTAGGCTGGAGTATGTAGAGGTTGGGAGAGGACAGTAGGCTGGAGTATGTAGATGTTGGGAGAGGACAGTAGGAACAGTAGGCTGGAGTATGTAGAGGTTGGGAGAGGACAGTAGGTACAGTAGGCTGGAGTATGTAGAGGTTGGGAGAGGACAGTAGGAACAGTAGACTGGAGTATGTAGAGGTTGGGAGAGGACAGTAGGCTGGAGTATGTAGAGGTTGGGAGAGGACAGTAGGAACAGTAGACTGGAGTATGTAGAGGTTGGGAGAGGACAGTAGGAACAGTAGGCTGGAGTATGTAGAGGTTGGGAGAGGACAGTAGGAACAGTAGGCTGGAGTATGTAGAGGTTGGGAGAGGACAGTAGACTGGAGTATGTAGAGGTTGGGAGAGGACAGTAGGCTGGAGTATGTAGAGGTTGGGAGAGGACAGTAGGAACAGTAGGCTGGAGTATGTAGAGGTTGGGAGAGGACAGGAGGCTGGAGTATGTAGAGGTTGGGAGAGGACAGTAGGAACAGTAGGCTGGAGTATGTAGAGGTTGGGAGAGGACAGTAGACTGGAGTATGTAGAGGTTGGGAGAGGACAGTAGGCTGGAGTATGTAGAGGTTGGGAGAGGACAGTAGACTGGAGTATGTAGAGGTTGGGAGAGGACAGTAGGTACAGTAGGCTGGAGTATGTAGAGGTTGGGAGAGGACAGTAGGAACAGTAGGCTGGAGTATGTAGAGGTTGGGAGAGGACAGTAGGAACAGTAGGCTGGAGTATGTAGAGGTTGGGAGAGGACAGTAGGTACAGTAGCCTGGAGTATGTAGAGGTTGGGAGAGGACAGTAGGCTGGAGTATGTAGAGGTTGGGAGAGGACAGTAGGTACAGTAGACTGGAGTATGTAGAGGTTGGGAGAGAACAGTAGGAACAGTAGCCTGGAGTATGTAGAGGTTAGGAGAGGACAGTAGGTACAGTAGGCTGGAGTATGTAGAGGTTGGGAGAGGACAGTAGGAACAGTAGGCTGGAGTATGTAGAGGTTGGGAGAGGACAGTAGGTACAGTAGCCTGGAGTATGTAGAGGTTGGGAGAGGACAGTAGACTGGAGTATGTAGAGGTTGGGAGAGGACAGTAGGTACAGAAGGCTGGAGTATGTAGAGGTTGGGAGAGGACAGTAGGTACAGTAGGCTGGAGTATGTAGAGGTTGGGAGAGGACAGTAGGTACAGTAGGCTGGAGTATGTAGAGGTTGGGAGAGGACAGTAGGTACAGTAGGCTGGAGTATGTAGAGGTTGGGAGAGGACAGTAGTACAGTAGCCTGGAGTATGTAGAGGTTGGGAGAGGACAGTAGGTACAGTAGGCTGGAGTATGTAGAGGTTGGGAGAGGACAGTAGGTACAGTAGGCTGGAGTATGTAGAGGTTGGGAGAGGACAGTAGGTACAGTAGGCTGGAGTATGTAGAGGTTGGGAGAGGACAGTAGGTACAGTAGCCTGGAGTATGTAGAGGTTGGGAGAGGACAGTAGGTACAGTAGGCTGGAGTATGTAGAGGTTGGGAGAGGACAGTAGGAACAGTAGGCTGGAGTATGTAGAGGTTGGGAGAGGACAGTAGGCTGGAGTATGTAGAGGTTGGGAGAGGTCAGTAGATTATGGCCCCTTTCTCTCTCTTTTCTCCTTCTCTGACACTCTTGCCGTCTTCATTGTCACGTCTCTCTCTGTCCTGTTTCCTGTCCCCATCATGGGGCACTGGGAGGAGGCAGAGCCTATCAGGTCCTTGCGGCACCTAACACCACTGTGACACCTCTTTATAAAGTAACAGAATATAAGGCGAGTGACAACAGCCTGTCTCCACCAGCCAGCTCCTGACAATGACAAAAGATAGAGGGGGGTTAGGGTGTGGGGAGGGGGGGGGGGGGTGGAGAGAGGGAGATGTAGAACCATATTAGAGAGACATATTTCCCTCAGATCACACAGATCCACAAAGAATTTGAAAACAAACCTAATTTTGATAAACTCCCATATCTACTGGGTGAAATTCCACAGTGTGCCATCACAGCAGCAAGATTTGTGACCTGTTGCCACAAGAGAAGGGCAACCAGTGAAGAACAAACACCATTGTAAATACAACCCATATTTATGCTTATTTATTTCCCCTTTTGTACATTAACTATTTGCACATCGTTACAACACTGTATATAGACATAATATGACATTTGAAATGTCTTTATTCTTTTGTAACTTCTGTGAGTGTAATGTTTACTGTTCATTTTCATTGTTTATTTCACTTTTGTATATGATCTATTTCACTTGCTTTGGCAATGTTAACATATGTTTCCCATGTAAATAAAGCACCTTGAATTGAATTGAAATTGAGAGGGGGAGAGATAGAGGGGGGAGAGAGAAAGAGAGACAGAGAAAGAGAGAGAGCGGCAAATGAGACAACAGACACACCCCCTTCCCTCACACCCCATTGGCCGGCTGCCCTGCCACTGAGAGCAAAGGGGCCAGTGTTTTGGGGGCGGAGCTTTGAGCCGACGTCACATCACATGGATTCTCATGTGGTCCGCGAGTGCAGAAACAGATCTGTGTGAAGCAGGCAGCTGCTGCTGATACCGCGAGAGACCAGAGAGAGGGAACGAGAGAGAGAGAGAGAGCTTTGAAATAGCTCAACTGTGCTATTCATAATTCCATTGACCCGGGACTTTAAGGATGTATTTTGTGATCTCAGCTATGAAAGGTAAGCCTAAGAGCTGATTGCATGGCATGTGTGTGTTTGTGTGGACCAGCTGTGCTGTGTAACAAGTTGATTTATAACGGGACATGTGTCTGTTTCATGTCTTATCTCTCTGTCTTATGTCTCGGGTGTCCTTTAACAGCGGGCTGGTAATAGAGGAGCGCTTTACCAAACTTGGGCTTTGGCCTCTTTTGCTTCTCAGTTGTTCTGCAAGCTGCAATAGTTGGATTGTTTTAGATTGTGAAGAAAGGCAATATTAGATGTCTGTCTTGTGAATGTGAGTGTTTGTAGTAGGAGCAATACGTGGTCTACTCTGGATCCATTCAGGGTTCGTTACTAGTCTGTAAAGCTGTTGAGTTTGCTATAATTCCAGTTTAATAATTTCTCATGCATGCTGATATTTAATTTCTTATCTGTATGCTACAGTATTTTATCTGTTTGCTACAGTATTTTCCAAAGAAGTTAAGAAAAAATGTCAAGCTGAATGTGCAAACGATATGGGTTAGAGAGAGAGAGAGAGAGGTAGAAATTAGACTAGAGGGGGTTGTGCTCACAGACAGATAATGTCTCTCTCTCTCTCTTTCGCTCTCTCTCTTCTCTCTCTCTCTCTCGCTGTCGCTGTCTCTCTGTCTCTCTGTCTCTCTCTCTCTCTCTCTGTCTCTCTCTCTCTCTCTCTCTGTCTCTCTGTCTCTCTCTCTCTCTCTCTCTCTCTCTCTCTCTCTCTCTCTCTCTCTCTCTCTCTCTCTCTCTGTCTCTCTGTCTCTGTCTCTCTCTCTCCCTCTCTGTCTCTCTCTCTCTCTCTACTTAATCCTGTTGTTCACCTCCAGAGTGCTTGTCTGTTACGAGAGAGAGAGAGGTTGGTTTACCATCCTGGGTTTCTATGCCAGCCACTGAGATGGGTACCTCTGATATTCTGACTTGTAGGGTTGTGTTCCCCTGGCCCACTTTTGGGGGTCTGTTCTATTCAGTGTGAGGACACAAGAATGGTACAGCGTTGTTAATCCTACTCCAGTGATGGAAATGTAGATTATTCTCCTCTTCCCCATCCCTCTATCTTCCATCTTCCATCCCCCATCAATCCCCCCTAGCTAGCTGGCTACCCCCACACTACCATACTGCCACTACAATATTACAATATCCATAAGCCTTCCCTCCCTCTACTGACAGCATCCCTTCCTCTCTCTCTCTCTTTCTCTCTCTCTCTCTTTCACTTTCGCTCTCTCTCTTCTCTCTCTCTCCACTCACTTTCTTTCTCGCTCTCTCTCTCTCTCTCCCCACTCTCTCTCTCTCTTTCTCTCTCTCTTTCTTTCTCTCCCCACTCTCTCTCTCTGTCTCTCTCTCCCTCTCTCTCTCGCTCTCGCTCTCTCTCTGTCTCTCTCTCTCTCTCTCCCTTATCTCTCTCTCTCTCTCTCCCTCCCACAGAGTAATGCTGTCAGCTGTCATTACCTATTAGCAGTGATGTGGTGGGAATAGAAGAAGCCACGCTGAATGATGCAAAATGCCTTAGCTAGCTGCTCGTGCCCCATTGCTTTAGCTAACATCCCATTAATTTAGCTAGTGCCCCATTGCTTTAGACCCCACGGAGGGTTAACCGGGACCCCGCGGAGGGTTAAACAGGACCCCGCGGAGGGTTAAACGGGACCCCACGGAGGGTTAAACAGCCGTGGTGTTGTAGATCCAGTCTGTCTGTGGTAAACTTTTACAGGCAATTATCAGTCGATGTTTTTTCATGGGATTACAGCTAGCTGGATTTGAACTGAGAGATTATTCAGCCTAACGCTCTCTACTGGGAGGGGGGGGAGGGGGGAGAGAGGGGGGAGGCAGAGAGTGAGAGGGACGGGGAGTGAGGAGAGAGGGGGGAGGCAGAGAATGAGAGGGACGGGGAGTAGGGAGAGAGGGGGGCGGCAGAGAGTGAGAGGGACGGGGAGTGAGGAGAGAGGGGGGAGGCAGAGAGTGAGAGGGACGGGGAGTGAGGAGAGAGGGGGGAGGCAGAGATTGAGAGGGGGGAGGCAGAGAGTGAGAGGGATGGGGAGTGAGGAGAGAGGGGGGAGCCAGAGAGTGAGAGGGACGGGGAGTGAGGAGAGAGGGGGGGGCAGAGAGTGAGAGAGGCGGGGAGGCATAGAGTGAGAGGGACAGGGAGAGAGGGGGGAGGTAGAGAGAAATGGGGGAGAGGGCAAGAGGCAGACAGAGAGAAAGAGGCAGACAGAGAGAAAGAGGCAGACAGACAGACAGAGGCAGACAGAGAGACAGAGGCAGACAGAGAGACAGAGGCAGACAGAGAGAAAGAGGCAGACAGACAGACAGAGGCAGACAGAGAGAAAGAGGCAGACAGAGAGAAAGAGGCAGACAGAGAGAAAGAGGCAGACAGAGAGAAAGAGGCAGACAGAGAGAAAGAGGCAGACAGAGAGAAAGAGGCAGACAGAGAGAAAGAGGCAGACAGAGAGAAAGAGGCAGACAGAGAGAAAGAGGCAGACAGAGAGACAGAGGCAGACAGAGAGACAGAGGCAGACAGAGAGAAAGAGGCAGACAGACAGACAGAGGCAGACAGAGAGAAAGAGGCAGACAGAGAGAAAGAGGCAGACAGAGAGAAAGAGGCTGACAGAGACAATGTAAATGAGTGTAAATTTGAGGCGACAGAGCAGATTGTTGGTATGAGGTGGGTGGAGGCCTTCTGACCTTCACAGAGGGAGGGAGACAGTGGGCCTGATGACCGCCCCAGGACCAAGCACCAAAGGTCAGGCACAGAGGTCAGGAAAGCGTGGTGCTTCCGCAGCCTGCATAACACAACGCTCTCCACCCGCCCATGGAAATACATCACACTGCAAACACCCGAGAGCACGGGGGTGGTGGGGGAAGAAAGAGAGATTTGGAAAGAAAATGATGTAATCGGAATTTTAATGAAGACGAAACGAAATGAAGAAAAAAAAACAATGAGTTAAAACAAATGTCAGGGAAATTGCCCACAAGGCAGCAGTATGGTGAGAGAGAATCAGAGAGGACTAACTAACTGCATCCAAAATGACATCCTATTTCCTCCTCTATAGTGATGTAGTAGACTACTGTCTGCATCCAAAATGACATCCTATTTCCCCCTCTATAGTGATGTAGTAGACTACGGTCTGCATCCAAAATGACATCCTATTTCCCTCCTCTATAGTGATGTAGTAGACTACTGTCTGCATCCAAAATGACATCCTATTTCCTCCTCTATAGTGATGTAGTAGACTACTGTCTGCATCCAAAATGACATCCTATTTCCCCCTCTATAGTGATGTAGTAGACTACTGTCTGCATCCAAAATGACATCCTATTTCCTCCTCTATAGTGATGTAGTAGACTACTGTCTGCATCCAAAATGACATCCTATTTCCCCCTCTATAGTGATGTAGTAGACTCCTGTCTGCATCCAAAATGACATCCTATTTCCCCCTCTATAGTGATGTAGTAGACTACTGTCTGCATCCAAAATGACATCCTATTTCCCCCTCTATAGTGATGTAGTAGACTACTGTCTGCATCCAAAATGACATCCTATTTCCTCCTCTATAGTGATGTAGTAGACTACTGTCTGCATCCAAAATGACATCCTATTTCCCCCTCTATAGTGATGTAGTAGACTACTGTCTGCATCCAAAATGACATCCTATTTCCCCCTCTATAGTGATGTAGTAGACTACTGTCTGCATCCAAAATGACATCCTATTTCCCCCTCTATAGTGATGTAGTAGACTACTGTCTGCATCCAAAATGACATCCTATTTCCCCCTCTATAGTGATGTAGTAGTCTACTGTGGTCCCAATACGGATAAGGCAGGATCCTGTAGGCATGGCTACACTAATGCTATTTCACTAATGTCAGATTACCTTCACGATAAGCTACTTTTCAGGTGTTCTGAGGAGAAAACTGAAGCCAATCAAATCAAATCCCGAGGGGCAGACATTGGTTATGAAGTTGGTAGGCGGGGCTACATCATCACGTGATCATGATTGACACATGTCCTCCTCTACATGTGGGGAGAGTCCAGTGTTGTGTGCATAGGGTCAGCGTAGGTAGTCCAGGTTTGACATTTCATTACCTATTTAGCAGTCTTATAGGGCGGGGGGGTGGGGTAGAAGCTGTTCAGCAGTCTAATAGCTTGGGGGGGGGGGTAGAAGCTGTTCAGCAGTCTAATAGCTTGGGGGGGGGGGTAGAAGCTGTTCTGCAGTCTTATAGCTTGGGGGGGGTAGAAGCTGTTCAGCAGTCTAATAGCTTGGGGGGGGGGGGGGGTAGAAGCTGTTCAGCAGTCTAATAGCTTGGGGGGGGGGATAGAAGCTGTTCAGCAGTCTTATAGCTTGGGGGGGGGAGGGGTAGAAGCTGTTCAGCAGTCTTATAGCTGGGGGGGGGGAGGGTAGAAGCTTTTCAGTAGTCTAATAGCTTGGGCGGGGGGGGGATAGAAGCTGTTCAGCAGTCTTATAGCTTGGGGGGGGGGGTTAGAAGCTGTTCAGCAGCCTTATAGCTTGGGCGGGGGAGGGGTAGAAGCTGTTCAGCAGTCTAATAGCTTGGGGGGGGTAGAAGCTGTTCAGCAGCCTTATAGCTTGGGCGGGGGGGGTAGAAGCTGTTCAGCAGTCTAATATCTTGGGGGGGGGGATAGAAGCCGTTCAGCAGTCTTTTAGCTTGGGCGGGGGGGGGGGGGTAGAAGCTGTTCAGCAGCCTTATAGCTTGGGCGGGGGGGGGGGGTAGAAGCTGTTCAGCAGTCTAATAGCTTGGGGGGGGGATAGAAGCTGTTCAGCAGTCTTATAGCTTGGGGGGGGGGGAGGGGTAGAAGCTGTTCAGCAGTCTTATAGCTTGGGCGGGGGGGGGGAGGTAGAAGCTTTTCAGCAGCCTTATAGCTTGGGCGGGGGGGGTAGAAGCTGTTCAGCAGTCTAATAGCTTGGGGGGGGGGGGTAGAAGCTGTTCAGCAGTCTTATAGCTTGGGGGGGGGGTGTAGAAGCTGTTCAGCAGTCTAATAGCTTGGGGGGGGGGTAGAAGCTGTTCAGCAGTCTTATAGCTTGGGAGGGGGGGGTAGAAACTTTCAGTGTTTAGGAAACACATTGGTAATCGGCAGACTGTTTGTGTAGAAAGCAGAGTCTCTAGTCGAGCTGTGTGGTGAGTCTGAGATAGGAACTATGTAGATAAACATCCATGGGCTTATTTTTATACTCCTGCACCTCCTGCCAACATCCAAATCTATGTTGCTATCTGCTTCAGAATATCCCTTCCTGTAGCATCGTATTATGCAGCTCTCAATGCTGCTGTTTACAGGCATGGATAATAGGCCTCCCATGGAGGGGGGGGGGGGGGGGTTGCTCTCAGTGTTACCCGACTGAGAGGCCCCGTGGTGGGCATGCAGGGCTGGAGCGACCTGGGGGGTGTGGAGGAAGGTGGGGGTGGGCATACTCTCCATGTTACCTGACTGAGAGGCCCCGTGGTGGGCATGAAGGGTTGGAGCGACCTGGGGGGTATGGAAGAAGGGGAGAGGGGGCGGGTTTACTCTCCATGTTACCTGACTGAGAGGCTCCGTGGTGGGCATGAAGATCTGGAGCGACCTGGAGGGTATGGAAGAGGGGGAGAGGGGCCTGGTTTACTCTCCATGTTACCTGACTGAGAGGCCCCGTTGCGGGCATGAAGATCTGGAGCGACCTGGGGGGTATGGAAGAAGGGGAGAGGGGGCGGGTTTACTCTCCATGTTACCTGACTGAGAGGCCCCGTTGCGGGCATGAAGATCTGGAGCGACCTGGAGGGTATGGAAGAGGGGGAGAGGGGCCTGGTCTACTCTCCATGTTGCCTGACTGAGAGGCCCCGTTGCGGGCATGAAGGGTTGGAGCGACCTGGAGGGTATGGAAGAGGGGGAGAGGGGCCTGGTTTACTCTCCATGTTGCCTGACTGAGAGGCCCCGTTGCGGGCATGAAGATCTGGAGCGACCTGGAGGGTATGGAAGAGGGGGAGAGGGGCCTGGTTTACTCTCCATGTTGCCTGACTGAGAGGCCCCGTTGCGGGCATGAAGATCTGGAGCGACCTGGAGGGTATGGAAGAGGGGGAGAGGGGCCTGGTCTACTCTCCATGTTGCCTGACTGAGAGGCCCCGTTGCGGGCATGAAGATCTGGAGCGACCTGGAGGGTATGGAAGAGGGGGAGAGGGGCCTGGTCTACTCTCCATGTTGCCTGACTGAGAGGCCCCGTTGCGGGCATGAAGGGTTGGAGCGACCTGGAGGGTATGGAAGAGGGGGAGAGGGGCCTGGTTTACTCTCCATGTTGCCTGACTGAGAGGCCCCGTGGTGGGCATGAAGGGTTGGAGCGACCTGGAGGGTATGGAAGAGGGGGAGAGGGGCCTGGTCTACTCTCCATGTTGCCTGACTGAGAGGCCCCGTTGCGGGCATGAAGATCTGGAGCGACCTGGAGGGTATGGAAGAGGGGGAGAGGGGCCTGGTTTACTCTCCATGTTGCCTGACTGAGAGGCCCCGTTGCGGGCATGAAGATCTGGAGCGACCTGGAGGATATGGAAGAGGGGGAGAGGGGCCTGGTTTACTCTCCATGTTGCCTGACTGAGAGGCCCCGTTGCGGGCATGAAGATCTGGAGCGACCTGGAGGGTATGGAAGAGGGGGAGAGGGGCCTGGTTTACTCTCCATGTTGCCTGACTGAGAGGCCCCGTTGCGGGCATGAAGATCTGGAGCGACCTGGAGGGTATGGAAGAGGGGGAGAGGGGCCTGGTTTACTCTCCATGTTGCCTGACTGAGAGGCCCCATTTGCGGGCATGAAGGGTTGGAGCGACCTGGAGGGTATGGAAGAGGGGGAGAGGGGCCTGGTCTACTCTCCATGTTGCCTGACTGAGAGGCCCCGTTGCGGGCATGAAGATCTGGAGCGACCTGGAGGGTATGGAAGAGGGGGAGAGGGGCCTGGTCTACTCTCCATGTTGCCTGACTGAGAGGCCCCGTTGCGGGCATGAAGGGTTGGAGCGACCTGGAGGGTATGGAAGAGGGGGAGAGGGGCCTGGTTTACTCTCCATGTTGCCTGACTGAGAGGCCCCGTTGCGGGCATGAAGGGTTGGAGCGACCTGGAGGGTATGGAAGAGGGGGAGAGGGGCCTGGTTTACTCTCCATGTTGCCTGACTGAGAGGCCCCGTTGCGGGCATGAAGATCTGGAGCGACCTGGAGGGTATGGAAGAGGGGAAGAGGGGCCTGGTTTACTCTCCATGTTGCCTGACTGAGAGGCCCCGTTGCGGGCATGAAGATCTGGAGCGACCTGGGGGGTATGGAAGAGGGGGAGAGGGGCCTGGTCTACTCTCCATGTTGCCTGACTGAGAGGCCCCGTTGCGGGCATGAAGATCTGGAGCGACCTGGGGGTATGGAAGAGGGGGAGAGGGGCCTGGTTTACTCTCCATGTTGCCTGACTGAGAGGCCCCGTTGCGGGCATGAAGATCTGGAGCGACCTGGAGGGTATGGAAGAGGGGGAGAGGGGCCTGGTCTACTCTCCATGTTGCCTGACTGAGAGGCCCCGTTGCGGGCATGAAGGGCTGGAGCGACCTGGAGGGTATGGAAGAGGGGGAGAGGGGCCTGGTTTACTCTCCATGTTGCCTGACTGAGAGGCCCCGTTGCGGGCATGAAGATCTGGAGCGACCTGGAGGGTATGGAAGAGGGGGAGAGGGGCCTGGTTTACTCTCCATGTTGCCTGACTGAGAGGCCCCGTTGCGGGCATGAAGATCTGGATCGACCTGGAGGGTATGGAAGAGGGGGAGAGGGGCCTGGTTTACTCTCCATGTTGCCTGACTGAGAGGCCCCGTTGCGGGCATGAAGATCTGGAGCGACCTGGAGGGTATGGAAGAGGGGGAGAGGGGCCTGGTTTACTCTCCATGTTGCCTGACTGAGAGGCCCCGTTGCGGGCATGAAGATCTGGAGCGACCTGGAGGGTATGGAAGAGGGGGAGAGGGGCCTGGTCTACTCTCCATGTTGCCTGACTGAGAGGCCCCGTTGCGGGCATGAAGATCTGGAGCGACCTGGAGGGTATGGAAGAGGGGGAGAGGGGCCTGGTTTACTCTCCATGTTGCCTGACTGAGAGGCCCCGTTGCGGGCATGAAGATCTGGAGCGACCTGGAGGGTATGGAAGAGGGGGAGAGGGGCCTGGTCTACTCTCCATGTTGCCTGACTGAGAGGCCCCGTTGCGGGCATGAAGATCTGGAGCGACCTGGAGGGTATGGAAGAGGGGGAGAGGGGCCTGGTTTACTCTCCATGTTTTCTGACTGAGAGGCCCCGTTGCGGGCATGAAGATCTGGAGCGACCTGGAGGGTATGGAAGAGGGGGAGAGGGGCCTGGTTTACTCTCCATGTTGCCTGACTGAGAGGCCCCGTTGCGGGCATGAAGATCTGGAGCGACCTGGAGGGTATGGAAGAGGGGGAGAGGGGCCTGGTCTACTCTCCATGTTGCCTGACTGAGAGGCCCCGTTGCGGGCATGAAGATCTGGAGCGACCTGGAGGGTATGGAAGAGGGGGAGAGGGGCCTGGTTTACTCTCCATGTTACCTGACTGAGAGGCCCCGTTGCGGGCATGAAGATCTGGAGCGACCTGGAGGGTATGGAAGAGGGGGAGAGGGGCCTGGTTTACTCTCCATGTTGCCTGACTGAGAGGCCCCGTTGCGGGCATGAAGGTCAACAACTGTTCTGGACGACTGTGTGATCTCGTTCTCCGTAGACAATGTGAGTCAGACCTCTAAACAGGTTAACATTGGAAACGCCGCGGGGCCAGACGGAATACCAGGCTCACAGTCATACTGCTACTCCAGTCCAGACACAGACCACAGTGGCCCCCCTCTGTTGAGGAAATAAACGGATCCCTTTAGTCATGGGTCAGAACCTTTAGTCATGGGTCAGAACCTTTAGTCATGGGTCAGAACCTTTAGTCATGCGTCAGAACCTTTAGTCATGGGTCAGAACCTATAGTCATGGGTCAGAACCTTTAGTCATGGGTCAGTACCTTTAGTCATGGGTCAGAACCTTTAGTCATGGGTCAGTACATTTAGTCATGGGTTAGCTACTCAGAACCTTTAGTCATGGGTCAGAACCTTTAGTCATGGGTCAGAACCTTTAGTCATGGGTCAGCTACTCAGAACCTTTAGTCATGGGTTAGCTACTCAGAACCTTTAGTCATGGGTTAGAACCTTTAGTCATGGGTCAGAACCTTTAGTCATGGGTCAGAACCTTTAGTCATGGGTTAGCTACTCAGAACCTTTAGTCATGGGTCAGAACCTTTAGTCATGGGTCAGCCACTCAGAACCTTTAGTCATGGGTTAGCTACTCAGAACCTTTAGTCATGGGTCAGAACCTTTAGTCATGGGTCAGCCACTCAGAACCTTTAGTCATGGGTCAGAACCTTTAGTCATGGGTCAGTACCTTTAGTCATGGGTCAGAACCTTTAGTCATGGGTCAGCTACTCAGAACTTTTAGTCATGGGTCAGAGCCTTTAGTCATGGGTCAGAACCTTTAGTCATGGGTCAGTACCTATAGTCATGGGTCAGAACCTTTAGTCATGGGTCAGTACCTTTAGTCATGGGTCAGAACCTTTAGTCATGGGTCAGAACCTATAGTCATGGGTCAGAACCTTTAGTCATGGGTCAGCTACTCAGAACCTTTAGTCATGGGTCAGAACCTTTAGTCATGGGTCAGTACATTTAGTCATGGGTCAGAACCTATAGTCATGGGTCAGCTACTCAGCAACATGTAGGGAGGGTGGGTCCAAATAATGATGTGTATAAAGAGGTGGAGTCTATATAATGATGTATTTAAAGAGGTGGAGTCTATATAATGATGTCTATAAAGAGGTGGAGTCTATATAATGATGTATATAAAGAAGTGGAGTTTATATATTGATGTATATAAAGAGGTGGAGTCTATATAATGATGTCTATAAGGAGGTGGAGTCTATATAATGATGTATATAAAGAGGTGGAGTCTAAATAAAGATGTCTATAAAGAGGTGGAGTCTATATAATGATGTCTATAAAGAGGTGGAGTCTATAGAATGATGTATATAAAGAGGTGGAGTCTAAATAAAGATGTATATAAAGAGGTGGAGTCTATATAATGATGTATATAAAGAGGTGGAGTCTAAATAAAGATGTCTATAAAGAGGTGGAGTCTATATAAAGATGTCTATAAAGAGGTGGAGTCTATATATCAATGTATATAAAGAGGTGGAGTCTATATATTGATGTCTATAAAGAGGTGGAGTCTATATATTGATGTCTATAAAGAGGTGGAGTCTATATAAAGATGTCTATAAAGAGGTGGAGTCTATATAAAGATGTCTATAAAGAGGTGGAGTCTATATATCAATGTATATAAAGAGGTGGAGTCTATATATTGATGTCTATAAAGAGGTGGAGTCTATATAAAGATGTCTATAAAGAGGTGGAGTCTATATAATGATGTCTATCAAGAGGTGGAGTCTATATAATGCATTTAACAGTCTCTCCATGGACTTGAGGAAATATGTTTTTTACTTCTTCAAATGCTATAGGATCCTGTAGGTACATGTCATTTTGTAGTTCTATGCAAAATTACAGAATATATTGTAGTTCTTTGTCAGTTGTTCTGTTTATAGACCAGACCAGAAATGGACAGACTCATTAGACCAGTTCCCCACTTCTTCCCCAAGTTTATGCTCCTGATCAACTGGACAGAGTGTCTAACATATTTATTTCACAACAGCAATGCTTTTAGATCATTTAGGAAGAGTGAACAGGTCATTGAGTGCGTAGTGCACATGATTGGGATATGGCCTGAGTCTGGACTCCAGAGAGAGAGAGATGCACAGAAACAGGAAGTGTGTCTGAGAAGTCTGAAGAGGTTATCCTGGTTCATTATACCATCTTGGTTCTCTAAGGAGGTTATCCTGGTTCATAATACCATCTTGGTTCTCTAAAGAGGTTATCCTGGTTTATTATACCGTCTTGTTTCTCTGAAGAGGTTATCCTGGTTCATAAAACCATCTTGGTTCTATAAAGAGGTTATCCTGGTTCATTATACCGTCTTGGTTCTCTAAAGAGGTTATCCTGGTTCATTATACCATCTTGGTTCTCTAAAGAGGTTATCCTGGTTCATTGTACCTTTATGTTTCTCTAAAGAGGTTATCCTGGTTCATTATACCGTCTTGGTTCTCTAAAGAGGTTATCCTGGTTCATTATACCGTCTTGGTTCTCTAAGGAGGTTATCCTGGTTCATTATACCATCTTGTTTCTCTGAAGAGGTTATCCTGGTTCACTATGCCATCTTGTTTCTCTAAAGATGTTATCCTGTTTCATTATACCATCTTGTTTCTCTAAAGAGGTTATCCTGGTTCATTATACCATCTTGGTTCTCTAAAGAGGTTTTCCTGGTTCATTATGCCATCTTGGTTCTCTGAAGAGGTTATCCTGGTTCATTATACCATCTTGGTTCTCTAAAGAGGTTATCCGGGTTCATTATACCATCTTGTTTCTCCAAAGTCTTGATTTGAGTCCGGCCAATAAGGTACAATGATCTCTATCCTCCACAGAAGGACATTAACCATTCAGAACTCCCCGTCGTAGATCAGGTCTGGGGAGGAAACGTGTTGGAGTCCTAATGATGCAGCATGTGTAAATATTTTATACCAGCCAGTCAAAGCACTTCAGATAGGAAATGGGAACCATGGTTCTCAATCCGCCTTCTTCCACAGCCGGAAGGCTCTCGACGTGACCCTCAGCCTCTTACTAAGAGATAATATTAGATATAGCCCTCAGCCTCTTACTAAGAGATAACATTGGGTATAACCCTCAGCCTCTAACTAAGAGATAACATTAGGTATAACCCTCAGCCTTTAACTAAGAGATAACATTAGGTATAACCCTCAGCCTTTAACTAAGAGATACCATTAGGTATAACCCTCAGCCTCTTACTAAGAGATAACATTGGGTATAACCCTCAGCCTTTAACTAAGAGATAACATTAGGTATAACCCTCAGCCTCTTACTAAGAGATAACATTAGGTATAGCCCTCAGCCTCTTACTAAGAGATACCATTAGGTATAACCCTCAGCCTCTTACTAAGAGATAACATTAGATATATCCCTCAGCCTCTTACTAAGAGATAACATTAGATATAGCCCTCAGCCTCTTACTAAGAGATAACATTGGGTATAACCCTCAGCCTCTTACTAAGAGATAGCATTAGGTATAACCCTCAGCCTCTTACTAAGAGATAACATTAGATATAGCCCTCAGCCTCTTACTAAGAGATAACATTGGGTATAACCCTCAGCCTCTAACTGTCACGTTCCTGACCTTTTTTTCCTTTTTCTTGTGTTTATTTAGTTGGTCAGGGCGTGAGTTGGGGTGGGTTGTCGATGTGTTATTTTCTATGTTGGGATGTTTGTGTTCGGCCGGGTATGATTCTCAATCAGAGACGGCTGTCAATCGTTGTCCCTGATTGAGAATCATACTTAGGCAGCCTGTGATTCACGTGGTTGCTGTGGGTGTTTGTATCTCGTGTCTGTATTCGTGCCACACGGGACTGTTTGTCGGTTCGTTTCGGTTTTGTCACGTTTGTTGTTTTGTATGTGTAAGTGTTCAGTGATTTGTTCATTAAAATAATCACGGACACAAATCACTCCGCATATTGGTCTGATCCTTCTCGCCTCTCCTCCTCGTCCGAGGAGGAGGATTACGACGACCGTAACACTAACTAAGAGAGCCCAGATAGATCTCTCCTCCTCTACAGCACCATATTAGCAGAGCCCAGATAGATCTCTCCTCCTCTACAGCATCATATTAGCAGAGCCCAGATACATCTCTCCTCTCCTCCTCTACAGCATCATATTAGCAGAGCCCAGATAGATCTCTCCTCCTCTACAGCATCATATTAGCAGAGCCCAGATAGATCTCTCCTCCTCCTCAGCATCATATTAGCAGAGCCCAGATAGATCTCTCCTCTCCTTCTCCTCAGCATCATATTAGCAGAGCCCAGATAGATCTCTCCTCCTCCACAGCATCATATTAGCAGAGGCCAGATAGATCTCTCCTCCTCTACAGCATCATATTAGCAGAGCCCAGATAGATCTCTCCTCTCCTTCTCCTCAGCATCATATTAGCAGAGCCCAGATAGATCTCTCCTTCTCCTCAGCATCATATTAGCAGAGCCCAGATAGATCTCTCCTCCTCCTCAGCATCATATTAGCAGAGCCCAGATAGATCTCTCCTCCTCTACAGCATCATATTAGCTGAGCCCAGATAGATCTCTCCTCCTCCTCAGCATCATATTAGCAGAGGCCAGATAGATCTCTCCTCCTCCTCAGCATCATATTAGCAGAGGCCAGATAGATCTCTCCTCCTCCTCAGCATCATATTAGCAGAGCCCAGATAGATCTCTCCTCCTCCTCAGCATCATATTAGCAGAGGCCAGATAGATCTCTCCTCCTCCTCAGCATCATATTAGCAGAGGCCAGATAGATCTCTCCTCCTCTACAGCATCATATTAGCAGAGCCCAGATAGATCTCTCCTCCTCTACAGCATCATATTAGCAGAGCCCAGATAGATCTCTCCTCCTCCTCTACAGCATCATATTAGCAGAGCCCAGATAGATCTCTCCTTCTCCTCAGCATCATATTAGCAGAGCCCAGATAGATCTCTCCTCCTCCTCAGCATCATATTAGCAGAGCCCAGATAGATCTCTCCTTCTCCTCAGCATCATATTAGCAGAGCCCAGATAGATCTCTCCTTCTCCTCAGCATCATATTAGCAGAGCCCAGATAGATCTCTCCTCCTCTACAGCATCATATTAGCAGAGCCCAGATAGATCTCTCCTTCTCCTCAGCATCATATTAGCAGAGCCCAGATAGATCTCTCCTTCTCTACAGCATCATATTAGCAGAGCCCAGATAGATCTCTCCTCCTCCTCAGCATCATATTAGCAGAGCCCAGATAGATCTCTCCTCTCCTTCTCCTCAGCATCATATTAGCAGAGCCCAGATAGATCTCTCCTCCTCTACAGCATCATATTAGCAGAGCCCAGATAGATCTCTCCTCCTCTACAGCATCATATTAGCAGAGCCCAGATAGATCTCTCCTCCTCTACAGCATCATATTAGCAGAGCCCAGATAGATCTCTCCTCCTCTACAGCATCATATTAGCAGAGGCCAGATAGATCTCTCCTCCTCTACAGCATCATATTAGCTGAGCCCAGATAGATCTCTCCTCCTCCTCAGCATCATATTAGCAGAGCCCAGATAGATCTCTCCTCCTCTACAGCATCATATTAGCAGAGCCCAGATAGATCTCTCCTCCTCTACAGCATCATATTAGCAGAGGCCAGATAGATCTCTCCTCCTCTACAGCATCATATTAGCAGAGCCCAGATAGATCTCTCCTCCTCTACAGCATCATATTAGCAGAGCCCAGATAGATCTCTCCTCCTCTACAGCATCATATTAGCAGAGCCCAGATAGATCTCTCCTCCTCTACAGCATCATATTAGCAGAGCCCAGATAGATCTCTCCTCCTCTACAGCATCATATTAGCAGAGCCCAGATAGATCTCTCCTCCTCTACAGCATCATATTAGCAGAGCCCAGATAGATCTCTCCTCCTCCTCAGCATCATATTAGCAGAGCCCAGATAGATCTCTCCTCCTCTACAGCATCATATTAGCAGAGCCCAGATAGATCTCTCCTCCTCCTCAGCATCATATTAGCAGAGCCCAGATACAGGTAACTGCCAAAATAAAGGGAACACCAAAATGAAGTGTCTTAAAGGGATAGTTGACCCATTCTCATTGGATCCCTGACCCTGTAAGCAGTTTATGGACAAGTTATGGCAGAAATCCATGCTTTGGTTTAGTTTCCCCGGGCACTGTGTCCACGTGCTAACGTTTTAGCATTTGTGGCACAAAACCCATTTCAAGTCATGGGACCGATTTTATTATAATTGTTCTCACTCATCATGCTCAAATCATCTATAAGGGACTTTTTGTTGAGCTTCACAATCAATTTGAGATACTTTCTGGTGTTTTTCGTGGGGGGGAAAGGAAACCAATGTGTAATTTAGTAATTTGGGTGAATTATCTCTTGAATATGGCTTTGGGCCACAACCAGCCAGAACATCTTCAATGCACCTTGACGTAGATTCTACTGGAATCTATTTCTGGATCTCTATGCACCTTGACGTAGATTCTACTGGAATCTATTTCTGGATCTCTATGCACCTTGACGTAGATTGTACTGGAATCTATTTCTGGATCTCTATGCACCTTGACATAGATTCTACTGGAATCTATTTCTGGATCTCTATGCACCTTGACGTAGATTCTACTGGAATCTATTTCTGGATCTCTATGCACCTTGACGTAGATTCTACTGGAATCTATTTCTGGATCTCTATGCACCTTGACGTAGATTCTACTGGAATCTATTTCTGGATCTCTATGCACCTTGACGTAGATTCTACTGGAATCTATTTCTGGATCTCTATGCACCTTGACGTAGATTCTACTGGAATCTATTTCTGGATCTCAATGCACCTTGACGTAGATTCTACTGGAATCTATTTCTGGATCTCTATGCACCTTGACGTAGATTCTACTGGAATCTATTTCTGGATCTCTATGCACCTTGACGTAGATTCTACTGGAATCTATTTCTGGATCTCTATGCACCTTGACGTAGATTCTACTGGAATCTATTTCTGGATCTCTATTGGAGGGATGCGACGCCATTCGTCCACAATACATTTAGTTGATAGTGGTGTTCTATGTGGTTGATATCTGGTAACTGAGACAGCCTTTTTCTAACATGGATTAAATACAAATTGTTCCTCATCAATCTACATACAATACCCCATAATGACAAAGGGAAAACAGGTTTTTAGAAGTTTTTTTGCAATTGTATAGAAAATTAAAAACATGAAATACCTTATGTACATAAGTATTCAGACCCTTTGCTATTAGACTCAAAATTGAGCTCGGGTGCATCCTGTTTCTACAACTTGATTGGAGTCAACCTGTGGTAAATTCAGTTGATTGGATATGATTTGGAAAGGCACACACCTGTCTATATAAGGTCCCACAGTGGACAGTGCATGTCAGAGCAAAAACCAAGCCATGAGGTTGAAGGAATTGTCTGTAGAGCTCCGAGACAGGATTGTGTCGAGGCACAGATGTGGGGAAGGGTAACAACACATTTCTGCAGCATTGAAGGTCCTCAAGAACACAGTGGCCACCAAGACTTTTCCTAGAGCTGGCTGTTCGGCCAAACTGAGCAATCGAGGGAGAAGGGCCTTGGTCAGGGAGGTGACCGAGAACCCGATGGTCACTCTGACAGAGCTCCAGAGTTCCTCTGTAGAGATGGTTGTTCTTCTGGAAGATTCTCCCATCTCTGCAGCACTCCACCAATCAGGCCTTTATGGTAGTGTTACGTTCCCCAGTTTCTGTGTTGTGGGTTTGTGTATATATGTATGTGTGTATTTCAGGAAATGACTTCCTGGATTTCCCCCAAGCAGCTGATTGGTCGGACCCATTGCAGATTGGAGCTCTGATCCCGCCCTCTCGTTAGGGGATACAGCTGTACAACTCCTTCTGCAGCTGGATAAAAGCCAGTGTTCCTTTGTTAGGAGAGAGAGCTTCTTGGATGAACTGTGTTGGTTTTTTGCTCAGAGACAGTTTTGTTGAAAGTATTTTGTAGCCACTACTTCTGAAGTATGTGTGTGCCAATAGGACTCAGTGTTTTTTGATTATTGAAATTGTTCACTTTAGGTTTTGTATTATTCTGTTACATTTGTTCCTAGGGGGGAAGGGGAAGGCACCTTGGGGGTACTTAGGCAAGAGGCCTGCGGGCATACATATGTAACCGATGTGAAATGGCTAGCTAGTTAGCGGTGGTGTGCGCTCACTCGCTCTGAGATCTGAAGTAGTTGTTCCCCTTTCTCTGCAAGGGCCGCGGTTTTTGTGGCGCGATGGGTAACGATGCTTCGTGGGTGACTGTTGTTGATGTGTGCAGAGGGTTCCCTGGTTCGAGCCCAGGTTGGGGCGAGGAGAGGGACGGAAGCTAAACTGTTACATTGATGCTGTTGACCCGGGTCACTGGGTCACTTTACCTCTTTACCTCCACCTACAGTCACATACCTCTTTACCTCCACCTACAGTCACATACCTCTTTACCTCCACCTACAGTCACATACCTCTTTACCTCCACCTACAGTCACATACCTCTATACCTCCACCTACAGTCCCATACCTCTTTCATTCCGCGGTGAGTTGAATGTAGCCTTCCCTCCAAGAGACGTACGTAACAGTAGAGTGGCCAGACGGAAGCCACTCCTCAGTAAAAGGCACATGACAGCCCGCTTGGAGTTTTGCCAAAACGGCACCTAAAGGACTCTCAGATCATGAGAAACAAGATTCTCTGGTCTGATGAAACCAAGCGTCACGTCTGGAGGAAACCCTGGCACCATCCCTACGGTGAAGCATGGTGGTTGCAGCATCATGCTATGGGGATGTTTATCTATCGGCAGGCACTGGGAGACTAGTCAGGATCGAGGGAAAGATGAACGGTGCAAAGTACAGAGAGATCATTGATGAAAACTTGCTCTGGACCTCAGACTGTGTTGAAGGTTCACCTTCCAACATGACAACAACCCTAAGCACACAGCCAAGACAACGCAGGAGTGGCTTCAGGACAAGTCTGAATGTCCTTGAGTTGCCCCGACTTGAACCCGATCGAACATCTCGAGAGAGAGAGAGAGAGAGAGAGAGAGAGAGAGAGAGAGAGAGACTGGAAAATTGCTGTGCAGCGACGCTCCCCATCCAACCTGACAGAGCTTGACAGGATCTGCAGAGAAGAATGGGAGAAACTCCCCAAATACAGGTGTGCCAAGCATGTAGCGTCATACCCAAGAAGACTCGAGGCTATAATCACTGCTAAAGGTGCTTCAACAAAGTACTGAGTAAAGGGTCTGAATACTTATGTAAATGTAATATTTCAGTTTTTGCTTTGTCATTACGGGGTATTGTGTGTAGATTGATGAGGGGAAAAAAACGATTTAATACATTTTAGAATAAGGCTGTAACGTAACAAAATGTGGGAAAAAATCTAAGGGTCTGAATACTTTCCGAATGCTCTGTATTACAGCCTTATACAGTAGATCTATCATCTATATGTAGTGGTTAGTGGGTACTCAGAGGTTGGCTTATAGAACTATACTAGATCAGTCTAGTGGCTAACCATTAGCTGCTACTCAGAGGTTGGCTTATAGAACTATACTAGATCAGTCTAGTGGCTAACCATTAGCTGCTACTCAGAGGTTGGCTTATAGAACTATACTAGATCAGTCTAGTGGCTAACCACTAGCTGCTACTCAGAGGTTGGCTTATAGAACTATACTAGATCAGTCTAGTGGCTAACCACTAGCTGCTACTCAGAGGTTGGCTTATAGAACTATACTAGATCAGTCTAGTGGCTAACCATTAGCTGCTACTCAGAGGTTGGCTTATAGAACTATACTAGATCAGTCTAGTGGCTAACCATTAGCTGCTACTCAGAGGTTGGCTTGACAGTCTGTGCTGGTATTTGAGTGTCTTGGTCCTGGACATGCCAAGCTTTATATTGAGACCATTTTTTAAATCCAGACAAGCAGGCAGACAAGCAGGCAGACAAGCAGGCAGACAAGCAGGCAGGCAAGCAGGCAGGCAAGCAGGCAGACAAGCAGGCAGACAAGCAGGCAGACAAGCAGGCAGACAAGCAGGCAGGCAAGCAGGCAGGCAAGCAGGCAGACAAGCAGGCAGACAAGCAGGCAGACAAGCAGGCAGACAGGCAGGCAGGCAGGCAGGCAGGCAGACAGACAGAGAGCCAGACAGGACGACAGACAGACAGCCAGACAGGCAGCTGACTGAGTCCCAGAGCAGATCAGGCTGTCAGAAGTATCTCTCCGCTGGGCTGAGGTTACATAGTCCTGCAGTTATCTATAGTAACACAGTAACAGAGTCGCATTGGAGCTCACAGCTACCTGCCGCTTTTAACACAAAATCCGGGGAGGGGCCAAGCTGGGTATAAGACTGTACCATCTGCATGTAAATGGATGAGAGAGCTTCCAACTGCTTGAGCTATGTTGTTGATGTAAATTGAGAAGAGCGTGGGGCCTTAGGATTGAGCCTTGGGGTACTCCCTTGGTGACAGGCAGTGGCTGAGACAGCAGATGTTCTATCTTTATACACTGCACTCTCTGAGGTAGTTAGCAAACCAAGCCAAAGACCCCTCAGAGACACCAAGACTCCTTAGCCGGCCTACAAGAATGGAATGGTCTACTGTATCAAAAGCTTTGGCTAAGTCAATAAAAATAGCAGCACAACATTACTTAGAATCAAGGGCGATGGTGACATTATTGAGGACCTTTAAGGTTGCAGTGACACATCTATAACCTGAGCGGAAACCAGATTGCATACCAAAGAGAATACTATAGACATCAAGAAAGCCAGTCAGTTGATTATTGACAAGTATTTCCAACAAATTGGCCTATAACAATTAGGATCAGCTTGATCTCCCCCTTTACATTAAAGAAGCACCTTGGCTGCCTTCCAAGCAATGGGAACCTCCCCAGAGAGGAGAGACAGATTAGAAAGGTCAGAGATAGGCTTGGTGATGATAGGGGCAGCAACCTTAAAGGGGCAGCAACCTTAAAGGGGCAGCAACCTTAAAGGGGCAGCAACTTTAAAGGGGCAGCAACTTTAAAGGGGCAGCAACCTTAAAGGGGCAGCAACCTTAAAGGGGCAGCAACCTTAAAGGGGCAGCAACCTTAAAGGGGCAGCAACCTTAAAGGGGCAGCAACCTTAAAGGGGCAGCAACCTTAAAGGGGCAGCAACCTTAAAGGGGCAGCAACCTTAAAGGGGCATTAACCTTAAAGGGGCAGCAACCTTAAAGGGGCAGCAACCTTAAAGGGGCAGCAACCTTAAAGGGGCATTAACTTTAAAGGGGCAGCAACCTTAAAGGGGCAGCAACTTTAAAGGGGCAGCAACTTTAAAGGGGCAGCAACCTTAAAGGGGCAGCAACCTTAAAGGGGCAGCAACCTTAAAGGGGCAGTAACCTTAAAGAAGAAAGGGTCTAAACCATCTGAACCAGATGTGTTGTTGTTGCGTCCAGTTTAAGGAGCACCTCAGACTCAGTGAAAACTGTACCAGATCATACGTTTTTTGGCAATTTCTCGCGTGGAATAGCCTTCATTTCTCAGAACAAGAATAGACTGACGAGTTTCAGAAGAAAGTTCTTTGTTTCTGGTCATTTTGAGCCTGTAATCGAAACCCACAAATGCTGATGCTCCAGATACTCAACTATTCTAAAGAAGGCCAGTTTTATTGCTTCTTTAATCAGGACAACAGTTTTCAGCTGTGCTAACAGAATTCCAAAAGTGTTTTCTAATGATCAATTAGCCTTTTAAAATGATGAACTTGGATTAGCTAACACAACGTGCCATTGGAACACAGGAGTGATGGTTGCTGATAATGGGCCTCTGTACACCTATGTAGATATTCCATATTAAAAATCAGCCGTTTCCAGCTACAATAGTCATTTACAACATTAACAATGTCTACACTGTATTTCTGATTAATTTGATATTATTTTAACGGAAAAAAAAAAAAAAGAGCTTTTCTTTCAAAAACAAGAACATTTCTTAGTGTCCCCAAACGTTTGAACGGTAGTGTACATTACGTCGTCCAAAGCACTGGAACTAAAACGACTAGTTATCTCAGACATCCTGTTGTATCATGACAGATACACGCCGCCATTTATGTTTGTGTCATCTATCTCCTCCAGAGATTAAGGTACATGTAGGAATTACTACATTTTAATTCAAGATCATTTGTATAGCTCAAAATAATGAATTTGTATAGCTCATTTCTACTGTATTTCTACTGTATTTTGAAATGAACCATAAAACTGACTGTCTCAGCCATGTTGTTAGTTCGTAGGTGAGTGTTCTTCAGAGAGCTGTGTCGTGCCACGTAGTTCCCACACCCTGTGGTGGTTAGGAGGCTTGTGATACAGCTTGCTCTGGGCTTTTAGCACTGTGGTGAAGGGCTCTAAACCACCACGGTTTCTACATGGACGACGGCTTCTGGTGAACTGGCTGCTGGTTGGCTTTAAGGCCATGTGGCTTGTTGGTAGCTTGCAGCTGGGCCTTACTTTGCAAAGAGAGTGCAGGCAAAGTGAAGAGCACCTGCACCTGCATGACAAGTAGAAAACTTAGTGGTGAGGTGGGTTGGTAAGCTGAGTAGGACAGACAGTGGCTTTGTCTTCAGCAGTCGTGCCAACTGAAAGGTAGACAGGCAGGCAGACAGGCAGGCAGGCAGACAGACAGACAGACAGACAGACAGAGATTGAAGGGAGTTTGAGGCAGACAGGCAGACAGGCAGGCAGACAGACAGACAGGCAGACAGACAGGCAGACAGACAGGCAGACAGACAGACAGGCAGACAGACAGGCAGACAGACTGAACACCCAGGTTGGTACGGTTCTCTTTCTAAAGACCAACTGAGATTGATGACGTTTTGAAAGCCAAGTAAAGGTTGAAGGCTTCAGGTTTCCCAGATAGCGTCTGTGTCTCTAACATTAGTGTTGTGTGGCCTGGCCCTGCTAGAATAAGACTACTGTTTGTCTCAATCACATCTCCCATCTAGGCCCCGAGCCCCAATTTGCACCCTAGTCCCAAATGTAGTGCACTAGTTATGTATGGTGCTCTGGTTAAAAGCAGTGCACTATGAAAGGAAACAGGGTGTCAGTTGGGATGCCCCGGGGCTTTCTCTCTCAGTCACTCACAATCTCAAACGGGACACACGTCCACAAAGTCATGACACGGTTGACCTCTAGTCTACTTCTGAGAGACTTTGAAGACTGTAGCACATGGAAGCATGACAACATGTGGCTCAGTGGAGAAACGAACAAGATAGAATGGGTCTGTTTATGACGTCACAATACCTCTTCACGGACACGGAGTCTTGTTAGTGACCGTGGCAACGCAGTACAATGCTCTCTCTCTCTCTCAGAGAGGAGGGGAAGGAGAAACGAGGATCAAATGGCACCCTATTCCCTATATAGTGCACTAGTTTTGGCATACTGCCTCTGAACCAGATGGTCTGTATATACTGCCTCTGATCCTGATGGTCTGTTTATACTGCCTCTGATCCTGATGGTCTGTATATACTGCCTCTGATCCTGATGGTCTGTTTATACTGCCTCTGAACCTGATGGTCTGTTTATACTGCCTCTGATCCTGATGGTCTGTTTATACTGCCTCTGATCCTGATGGTCTGTTTATACTGCCTCTGAACCTGACGGTCTGTTTATACTGCCTCTGAACCTGATGGTCTGTTTATACTGCCTCTGAACCTGACGGTCTGTTTACACTGCCTCTGAACCTGATGGTCTGTTTATACTGCCTCTGAACCTGATGGTCTGTTTATACTGCCTCTGATCCTGATGGTCTGTTTATACTGCCTCTGAACCTGATGGTCTGTTTATACTGCCTCTGATCCTGATGGTCTGCTTATACTGCCTCTGAACCTGATGGTCTGTTTATACTGCCTCTGAACCTGATGGTCTGTTTATACTGCCTCTGAACCTGATGGTCTGTTTATACTGCCTCTGAACCTGATGGTCTGTTTATACTGCCTCTGATCCTGATGGTCTGTTTATACTGCCTCTGAACCTGATGGTCTGTTTACACTGCCTCTGAACCTGATGGTCTGTTTACACTGCCTCTGATCCTGATGGTCTGTTTATACTGCCTCTGATCCTGATGGTCTGTTTATACTGCCTCTGAACCTGATGGTCTGTTTATACTGCCTCTGATCCTGATGGTCTGTTTATACTGCCTCTGAACCTGATGGTCTGTTTATACTGCCTCTGATCCTGATGGTCTGTTTATACTGCCTCTGATCCTGATGGTCTGTTTATACTGCCTCTGATCCTGATGGTCTGTTTATACTGCCTCTGATCCTGATGGTCTGTTTATACTGCCTCTGAACCTGATGGTCTGTTTATACTGCCTCTGAACCTGATGGTCTGTTTATACTGCCTCTGAACCTGATGGTCTGTTTATACTGCCTCTGATCCTGATGGTCTGTTTATACTGCCTCTGATCCTGATGGTCTGTTTATACTGCCTCTGATCCTGATGGTCTGTTTATACTGCCTCTGATCCTGATGGTCTGTTTATACTGCCTCTGAACCTGATGGTCTGTTTATACTGCCTCTGATCCTGATGGTCTGTTTATACTGCCTCTGATCCTGATGGTCTGTTTATACTGCCTCTGAACCTGATGGTCTGTTTATACTGCCTCTGAACCTGATGGTCTGTTTATACTGCCTATGATCCTGATGGTCTGTTTATACTGCCTCTGAACCTGATGGTCTGTTTATACTGCCTCTGAACCTGATGGTCTGTTTATACTGCCTCTGAACCTGATGGTCTGTTTATACTGCCTCTGAACCTGATGGTCTGTTTATACTGCCTCTGAACCTGATGGTCTGTTTATACTGCCTCTGAACCTGATGGTCTGTTTATACTGCCTCTGAACCTGATGGTCTGTTTATACTGCCTCTGAACCTGACGGTCTGTTTATACTGCCTCTGAACCTGACGGTCTGTTTATACTGCCTCTGAACCTGATGGTCTGTTTATACTGCCTCTGAACCTGATGGTCTGTTTATACTGCCTCTGAACCTGATGGTCTGTTTATACTGCCTCTGAACCTGATGGTCTGTTTATACTGCCTCTGAACCTGATGGTCTGTTTATACTGCCTCTGAACCTGATGGTCTGTTTATACTGCCTCTGAACCTGATGGTCTGTTTATACTGCCTCTGAACCTGATGGTCTGTTTATACTGCCTCTGAACCTGATGGTCTGTTTATACTGCCTCTGATCCTGATGGTCTGTTTATACTGCCTCTGAACCTGATGGTCTGTTTATACTGCCTCTGAACCTGATGGTCTGTTTACACTGCCTCTGAACCTGATGGTCTGTTTATACTGCCTCTGATCCTGATGGTCTGTTTATACTGCCTCTGATCCTGATGGTCTGTTTATACTGCCTCTGAACCTGATGGTCTGTTTATACTGCCTCTGAACCTGATGGTCTGTTTATACTGCCTCTGAACCTGATGGTCTGTTTATACTGCCTCTGAACCTGACGGTCTGTTTATACTGCCTCTGAACCTGATGGTCTGTTTATACTGCCTCTGATCCTGACGGTCTGTTTATACTGCCTCTGAACCTGATGGTCTGTTTATACTGCCTCTGAACCTGATGGTCTGTTTATACTGCCTCTGATCCTGATGGTCTGTTTATACTGCCTCTGATCCTGATGGTCTGTTTATACTGCCTCTGAACCTGATGGTCTGTTTATACTGCCTCTGAACCTGATGGTCTGTTTATACTGCCTCTGAACCTGATGGTCTGTTTATACTGCCTCTGAACCTGATGGTCTGTTTATACTGCCTCTGAACCTGATGGTCTGTTTATACTGCCTCTGATCCTGATGGTCTGTTTATACTGCCTCTGAACCTGATGGTCTGTTTATACTGCCTCTGAACCTGATGGTCTGTTTATACTGCCTCTGAACCTGATGGTCTGTTTATACTGCCTCTGATCCTGATGGTCTGTTTATACTGCCTCTGAACCTGATGGTCTGTTTATACTGCCTCTGATCCTGATGGTCTGTTTATACTGCCTCTGAACCTGATGGTCTGTTTATACTGCCTCTGAACCTGATGGTCTGTTTATACTGCCTCTGTTCCTGATGGTCTGTTTATACTGCCTCTGATCCTGATGGTCTGTTTATACTGCCTCTGAACCTGATGGTCTGTTTATACTGCCTCTGATCCTGATGGTCTGTTTATACTGCCTCTGAACCTGATGGTCTGTTTATACTGCCTCTGAACCTGACGGTCTGTTTATACTGCCTCTGAACCTGATGGTCTGTTTATACTGCCTCTGAACCTGATGGTCTGTTTATACTGCCTCTGAACCTGATGGTCTGTTTATACTGCCTCTGATCCTGACGGTCTGTTTATACTGCCTCTGAACCTGATGGTCTGTTTATACTGCCTCTGAACCTGATGGTCTGTTTATACTGCCTCTGAACCTGATGGTCTGTTTACGCTGCCTCTGATCCTGATGGTCTGTTTACGCTGCCTCTGAACCTGATGGTCTGTTTACACTGCCTCTGATCCTGATGGTCTGTTTATACTGCCTCTGAACCTGATGGTCTGTTTATACTGCCTCTGAACCTGACGGTCTGTTTATACTGCCTCTGATCCTGATGGTCTGTTTATACTGCCTCTGAACCTGATGGTCTGTTTATACTGCCTCTGAACCTGATGGTCTGTTTATACTGCCTCTGATCCTGATGGTCTGTTTATACTGCCTCTGAACCTGATGGTCTGTTTATACTGCCTCTGAACCTGATGGTCTGTTTATACTGCCTCTGAACCTGATGGTCTGTTTATACTGCCTCTGAACCTGATGGTCTGTTTATACTGCCTCTGAACCTGACGGTCTGTTTATACTGCCTCTGAACCTGATGGTCTGTTTATACTGCCTCTGAACCTGATGGTCTGTTTATACTGCCTCTGAACCTGATGGTCTGTTTATACTGCCTCTGAACCTGATGGTCTGTTTATACTGCCTCTGAACCTGATGGTCTGTTTATACTGCCTCTGAACCTGATGGTCTGTTTATACTGCCTCTGAACCTGATGGTCTGTTTATACTGCCTCTGATCCTGATGGTCTGTTTATACTGCCTCTGAACCTGATGGTCTGTTTATACTGCCTCTGAACCTGATGGTCTGTTTACACTGCCTCTGAACCTGATGGTCTGTTTATACTGCCTCTGATCCTGATGGTCTGTTTATACTGCCTCTGATCCTGATGGTCTGTTTATACTGCCTCTGAACCTGATGGTCTGTTTATACTGCCTCTGAACCTGATGGTCTGTTTATACTGCCTCTGATCCTGATGGTCTGTTTATACTGCCTCTGAACCTGATGGTCTGTTTATACTGCCTCTGAACCTGACGGTCTGTTTATACTGCCTCTGATCCTGATGGTCTGTTTATACTGCCTCTGAACCTGATGGTCTGTTTATACTGCCTCTGAACCTGATGGTCTGTTTATACTGCCTCTGAACCTGATGGTCTGTTTATACTGCCTCTGAACCTGATGGCCTGTTTATACTGCCTCTGAACCTGATGGTCTGTTTATACTGCCTCTGAACCTGATGGTCTGTTTATACTGCCTCTGAACCTGATGGTCTGTTTATACTGCCTCTGAACCTGATGGTCTGTTTATACTGCCTCTGAACCTGATGGTCTGTTTACACTGCCTCTGATCCTGATGGTCTGTTTACGCTGCCTCTGAACCTGATGGTCTGTTTATACTGCCTCTGATCCTGATGGTCTGTTTATACTGCCTCTGTTCCTGATGGTCTGTTTATACTGCCTCTGATCCTGATGGTCTGTTTATACTGCCTCTGATCCTGATGGTCTGTTTATACTGCCTCTGAACCTGATGGTCTGTTTATACTGCCTCTGATCCTGATGGTCTGTTTATACTGCCTCTGATCCTGATGGTCTGTTTATACTGCCTCTGTTCCTGATGGTCTGTTTATACTGCCTCTGAACCTGATGGTCTGTTTATACTGCCTCTGAACCTGATGGTCTGTTTATACTGCCTCTGAACCTGATTGGATCACATAATCCCGTCTGTCAATGCAGAGAACTTCCCATTGGATTGGTTCTGATGTGACCCAGTCTGTCGATGCAGGGGACTTCCCATTGGATTGGTTCTGATATAATATAATCCAGTCTGTCGATGAAGGGGACTTCCCATTGGATTGGTTCTGATATGACCCAGTCTGTCAATGCAGGGGACGTCCCATTGGATTGGTTCTGATATGACCCAGTCTGTCAATGCAGAGAACTTCCCATTGGATTGGTTCTGATATGACCCAGTCTGTCAATGCAGGGGACTTCCCATTGGATTGGTTCTGATATGACCCAGTCTGTCAATGCAGAGAACTTCCCATTGGATTGGTTCTGATATGACCCAGTCTGTCAATGCAGGGGACTTCCCATTGGATTGGTTCTGATATGACCCAGTCTGTCAATGCAGAGAACTTCCCATTGGATTGGTTCTGATATGACCCAGTCTGTCAATGCAGAGAACTTCCAATTGGATTGGTTCTGATATGACCCAGTCTGTCAATGCAGGGGACTTCCCATTGGATTGGTTCTGATATGACCCAGTCTGTCAATGCAGGGGACTCCCAATTGGATTGGTTCTGATGTGACCCAGTCTGTCTGTGGATCCTGTGAGTCATATTCGTGTTGATTCCATGTCAACTCCCCATTTTAGGAAATAAACTGAATTGCAATTCACACATTTCACTCAAGGACTGTGAACAGTAGGATTTCAGTGATGAAGAACTTGCCCCATCACGGGGTGCCACTGCCAGCCGTTTGGGGACAGCAGTAGAATGGAGGTTTGATGACGTTAGTACGGTGACAGCAGTAGAATGGAGGTTTGATGACGTTAGTACGGTGACAGCAGTAGAATGGAGGTTTGATGACGTTAGTACGGTGACAGCAGTAGAATGGAGGTTTGATGACGTTAGTACGGTGACAGCAGTAGAATGGAGGTTTGATGACGTTAGTACGGTGACAGCAGTAGAATGGAGGTTTGATGACGTCAGTACGGTGACAGCAGTAGAATGGAGGTTTGATGACGTCAGTACGGTGACAGCAGTAGAATGGAGGTTTGATGACGTCAGTACGGTGACAGCAGTAGAATGGAGGTTTGATGACGTTAGTACGGTGACAGCAGTAGAATGGAGGTTTGATGACGTCAGTACGGTGACAGCAGTAGAATGGAGGTTTGATGACGTTAGTACGGGGACAGCAGTAGAATGGAGGTTTGATGACGTCAGTACGGTGACAGCAGTAGAATGGAGGTTTGATGACGTTAGTACGGTGACAGCAGTAGAATGGAGGTTTGATGACGTTAGTACGGTGACAGCAGTAGAATGGAGGTTTGATGACGTCAGTACGGTGACAGCAGTAGAATGGAGGTTTGATGACGTTAGTACGGTGACAGCAGTAGAATGGAGGTTTGGTGACGTCAGTACGGTGACAGCAGTAGAATGGAGGTTTGATGACGTCAGTACGGTGACAGCAGTAGAATGGAGGTTTGATGACGTTAGTACGGTGACAGCAGTAGAATGGAGGTTTGGTGACGTTAGTACGGTGACAGCAGTAGAATGGAGGTTTGATGACGTCAGTACGGTGACAGCAGTAGAATGGAGGTTTGATGATGTTAGTTCGGTGACAGTAGTAGAATGGAGGTTTGATGACGTTAGTACGGTGACAGCAGTAGAATGGAGGTTTGATGACGTCAGTACGGTGACAGCAGTAGAATGGAGGTTTGATGACGTCAGTACGGTGACAGCAGTAGAATGGAGGTTTGATGACGTTAGTACGGTGACAGCAGTAGAATGGAGGTTTGATGACGTTAGTACGGGGACAGCAGTAGAATGGAGGTTTGATGACGTTAGTACGGTGACAGCAGTAGAATGGAGGTTTGATGACGTCAGTACGGTGACAGCAGTAGAATGGAGGTTTGGTGACGTCAGTACGGTGACAGCAGTAGAATGGAGGTTTGATGACGTTAGTACGGTGACAGCAGTAGAATGGAGGTTTGATGACGTTAGTACGGTGACAGCAGTAGAATGGAGGTTTGATGACGTCAGTACGGGGACAGCAGTAGAATGGAGGTTTGATGACGTCAGTACGGTGACAGCAGTAGAATGTAGGTTTGATGACGTTAGTTATGGTGACAGCAGTAGAATGGAGGTTTGATGACGTCAGTACGGGGACAGCACTAGAATGGAGGTTTGATGACGTTAGTACGGTGACAGCAGTAGAATGGAGGTTTGTTGACGTTAGTTATGGTGACAGCAGTAGAATGGAGGTTTGATGACGTCAGTACGGGGACAGCAGTAGAATGGAGGTTTGATGACGTTAGTACGGGGACAGCAGTAGAATGGAGGTTTGATGACGTTAGTACGGTGACAGCAGTAGAATGGAGGTTTGATGACGTTAGTACGGTGACAGCAGTAGAATGGAGGTTTGATGACGTTAGTACGGTGACAGCAGTAGAATGGAGGTTTGATGACGTTAGTACGGTGACAGCAGTAGAATGGAGGTTTGATGACGTTAGTACGGTGACAGCAGTAGAATGGAGGTTTGATGACGTTAGTACGATGACAGCAGTAGAATGGAGGTTTGATGACGTCAGTACGGTGACAGCAGTAGAATGGAGGTTTGATGACGTCAGTACGGTGACAGCAGTAGAATGGAGGTTTGATGACGTCAGTACGGGGACAGCAGTAGAATGGAGGTTTGATGACGTTAGTATGGGGACAGCAGTAGAATGGAGGTTTGATGACGTCAGTACGGTGACAGCAGTAGAATGGAGGTTTGATGACGTTAGTACGGTGACAGCAGTAGAATGGAGGTTTGATGACGTTAGTACGGTGCCAGCAGTAGAATGGAGGTTTGATGACGTCAGTACGGTGACAGCAGTAGAATGGAGGTTTGATGACGTTAGTACGGTGACAGCAGTAGAATGGAGGTTTGGTGACGTCAGTACGGGGACAGCAGTAGAATGGAGGTTTGATGACGTCAGTACGGTGACAGCAGTAGAATGGAGATTTGATGACGTCAGTACGGTGACAGCAGTAGTATGGAGGTTTGATGACGTTAGTACGGTGACAGCAGTAGAATGGAGGTTTGATGACGTTAGTACGGTGACAGCAGTAGAATGGAGGTTTGATGACGTCAGTACGGTGACAGCAGTAGAATGGAGGTTTGGTGACGTTAGTTATGGTGACAGCAGTAGAATGGAGGTTTGATGACGTCAGTACGGTGACAGCAGTAGAATGGAGGTTTGATGACGTTAGTACGGTGACAGCAGTAGAATGGAGGTTTGATGACGTCAGTACGGTGACAGCAGTAGAATGGAGGTTTGATGACGTTAGTACGGTGACAGCAGTAGAATGGAGGTTTGATGACGTCAGTACGGTGACAGCAGTAGAATGGAGGTTTGATGACGTTAGTACGGTGACAGCAGTAGAATGGAGGTTTGATGACGTTAGTACGGTGACAGCAGTAGAATGGAGGTTTGATGACGTTAGTACGGTGACAGCAGTAGAATGGAGGTTTGATGACGTTAGTACGGTGACAGCAGTAGAATGGAGGTTTGATGACGTCAGTACGGTGACAGCAGTAGAATGGAGGTTTGATGACGTCAGTACGGTGACAGCAGTAGAATGGAGGTTTGGTGACGTTAGTTATGGTGACAGCAGTAGAATGGAGGTTTGATGACGTCAGTACGGTGACAGCAGTAGAATGGAGGTTTGATGACGTTAGTACGGTGACAGCAGTAGAATGGAGGTTTGATGACGTCAGTACGGTGACAGCAGTAGAATGGAGGTTTGATGACGTTAGTACGGTGACAGCAGTAGAATGGAGGTTTGATGACGTTAGTTCGGTGACAGCAGTAGAATGGAGGTTTGATGACGTTAGTACGGTGACAGCAGTAGAATGGAGGTTTGATGACGTTAGTACGGTGACAGCACTAGAATGGAGGTTTGATGACGTCAGTACGGTGACAGCAGTAGAATGGAGGTTTGATGACGTTAGTACGGTGACAGCAGTAGAATGGAGGTTTGATGACGTTAGTACGGTGACAGCAGTAGAATGGAGGTTTGATGACGTCAGTACGGTGACAGCAGTAGAATGGAGGTTTGATGACGTTAGTACGGTGACAGCAGTAGAATGGAGGTTTGATGACGTTAGTACGGTGACAGTAGTAGAATGGAGGTTTGATGACGTTAGTACGGTGACAGCAGTAGAATGGAGGTTTGATGACGTTAGTACGGGGACAGCAGTAGAATGGAGGTTTGATGACGTCAGTACGGTGACAGCAGTAGAATGGAGGTTTGATGACGTTAGTACGGTGACAGCAGTAGAATGGAGGTTTGATGACGTCAGTACGGTGACAGCAGTAGAATGGAGGTTTGATGACGTTAGCACGGGGACAGCAGTAGAATGGAGGTTTGATGACGTCAGTACGGTGACAGCAGTAGAATGGAGGTTTGATGACGTTAGTACGGTGACAGCAGTAGAATGGAGGTTTGATGACGTCAGTACGGGGACAGCAGTAGAATGGAGGTTTGATGACGTTAGTACGGGGACAGCAGTAGAATGGAGGTTTGATGACGTCAGTACGGTGACAGCAGTAGAATGGAGGTTTGATGACGTTAGTACGGTGACAGCAGTAGAATGGAGGTTTGATGACGTTAGTACGGTGACAGTAGTAGAATGGAGGTTTGATGACGTCAGTACGGTGACAGCAGTAGAATGGAGGTTTGGTGACGTCAGTACGGGGACAGCAGTAGAATGGAGGTTTGATGACGTCAGTACGGTGACAGCAGTAGAATGGAGGTTTGATGACGTTAGTACGGTGACAGCAGTAGAATGTAGGTTTGATGACGTTAGTACGGTGACAGCAGTAGAATGGAGGTTTGATGACGTTAGTACGGGGACAGCAGTAGAATGGAGGTTTGATGACGTTAGTACGGTGACAGCAGTAGAATGGAGGTTTGATGACGTTAGTACGGTGACAGCAGTAGAATGGAGGTTTGATGACGTTAGTACGGTGACAGCAGTAGAATGGAGGTTTGATGACGTTAGTACGGTGACAGCAGTAGAATGGAGGTTTGATGACGTTAGTACGGTGACAGCAGTAGAATGGAGGTTTGATGACGTTAGTACGGTGACAGCAGTAGAAAGGAGGTTTGATGACGTTAGTACGGTGACAGCAGTAGAATGGAGGTTTGATGACGTTAGTACGGTGACAGCAGTAGAATGGAGGTTTGATGACGTTAGTACGGTGACAGCAGTAGAATGGAGGTTTGATGACGTTAGTACGGAGACAGCAGTAGAATGGAGGTTTGATGACGTTAGTACGGTGACAGCAGTAGAATGGAGGTTTGATGACGTTAGTACGGGGACAGCAGTAGAATGGAGGTTTGATGACGTTAGTACGGGGACAGCAGTAGAATGGAGGTTTGATGACGTTAGTACGGTGACAGCAGTAGAATGGAGGTTTGATGACGTTAGTACGGTGACAGCAGTAGAATGGAGGTTTGATGACGTTAGTACGGTGACAGCAGTAGAATGGAGGTTTGATGACGTTAGTACGGTGACAGCAGTAGAATGGAGGTTTGATGACGTTAGTACGGTGACAGCAGTAGAATGGAGGTTTGATGACGTTAGTACGGTGACAGCAGTAGAATGGAGGTTTGATGACGTTAGTACGGAGACAGCAGTAGAATGGAGGTTTGATGACGTTAGTACGGTGACAGCAGTAGAATGGAGGTTTGATGACGTTAGTACGGGGACAGCAGTAGAATGGAGGTTTGATGACGTTAGTACGGGGACAGCAGTAGAATGGAGGTTTGATGACGTTAGTACGGTGACAGCAGTAGAATGGAGGTTTGATGACGTTAGTACGGTGACAGCAGTAGAATGGAGGTTTGATGACGTTAGTACGGTGACAGCAGTAGAATGGAGGTTTGATGACGTTAGTACGGTGACAGCAGTAGAATGGAGGTTTGATGACGTTAGTACGGTGACAGCAGTAGAATGGAGGTTTGATGACGTTAGTACGGTGACAGCAGTAGAATGGAGGTTTGATGACGTTAGTACGGTGACAGCAGTAGAATGGAGGTTTGATGACGTTAGTACGGGGACAGCAGTAGAATGGAGGTTTGATGACGTTAGTACGGAGACAGCAGTAGAATGGAGGTTTGATGACGTTAGTACGGTGACAGCAGTAGAATGGAGGTTTGATGACGTTAGTACGGTGACAGCAGTAGAATGGAGGTTTGATGACGTTAGTACGGTGACAGCAGTAGAATGGAGGTTTGATGACGTCAGTACGGTGACAGTAGTAGAATGGAGGTTTGATGACGTCAGTACGGTGACAGCAGTAGAATGGAGGTTTGATGACGTTAGTACGGTGACAGCAGTAGAATGGAGGTTTGATGACGTCAGTACGGTGACAGTAGTAGAATGGAGGTTTGATGACGTTAGTACGGGGACAGCAGTAGAATGGAGGTTTGATGACGTTAGTACGGGGACAGCAGTAGAATGGAGGTTTGATGACGTTAGTACGGGGACAGCAGTAGAATGGAGGTTTGATGACGTTAGTACGGTGACAGCAGTAGAATGGAGGTTTGATGACGTTAGTACGGTGACAGCAGTAGAATGGAGGTTTGATGACGTTAGTACGGTGACAGCAGTAGAATGGAGGTTTGATGACGTTAGTACGGTGACAGCAGTAGAATGGAGGTTTGATGACGTTAGTACGGTGACAGCAGTAGAATGGAGGTTTGATGACGTTAGTACGGTGACAGCAGTAGAATGGAGGTTTGATGACGTTAGTACGGTGACAGCAGTAGAATGGAGGTTTGATGACGTTAGTACGGTGACAGCAGTAGAATGGAGGTTTGATGACGTTAGTACGGAGACAGCAGTAGAATGGAGGTTTGATGACGTCAGTACGGTGACAGCAGTAGAATGGAGGTTTGATGACGTCAGTACGGGGACAGCAGTAGAATGGAGGTTTGATGACGTTAGTACGGTGACAGCAGTAGAATGGAGGTTTGATGACGTTAGTACGGTGACAGTAGTAGAATGGAGGTTTGATGACGTCAGTACGGTGACAGCAGTAGAATGGAGGTTTGGTGACGTTAGTACGGTGACAGCAGTAGAATGGAGGTTTGATGACGTCAGTACGGTGACAGCAGTAGAATGGAGGTTTGATGACGTTAGTACGGTGACAGCAGTAGAATGGAGGTTTGATGACGTCAGTACGGGGACAGCAGTAGAATGGAGGTTTGATGACGTTAGTACGGTGACAGCAGTAGAATGGAGGTTTGATGACGTTAGTACGGGGACAGCAGTAGAATGGAGGTTTGATGACGTTAGTACGGTGACAGCAGTAGAATGGAGGTTTGATGACGTTAGTACGGGGACAGCAGTAGAATGGAGGTTTGATGACGTTAGTACGGTGACAGCAGTAGAATGGAGGTTTGGTGACGTTAGTACGGTGACAGCAGTAGAATGGAGGTTTGATGACGTTAGTACAGGGACAGCAGTAGAATGGAGGTTTGGTGACGTTAGTACGGTGACAGCAGTAGAATGGAGGTTTGATGACGTTAGTACG
>NW_026600285.1:300000-533056 GCF_029448725.1 Salvelinus fontinalis
GAAAACTGTCCACAGTGTTCCTATCATCCAGTTCTAACAGTACTGGGGAAAAAATCACTTACAGAGTGCTTCAAACATGATTTAGAGCTTGTTTATGGAAAAGTGTTTATTTCTGTATTTCAACATGATTTGGAGCTTGTTTATGAAAAAGTGTTTATTTCTGTATTTCACCCTGATTTAGAGCTTGTTTTTGGAAAAGTGTGTATTTCTGTATTTCAACATGATTTAGAGCTTGTTTTTGGAAAAGTGTTCATTTCGGTATTTCAACATGATTTAGAGCTTGTTTTTGGAAAAGTGTTTATTTCTGTATTTCAACATGATTTGGAGCTTGTTTTTGGAAAAGTGTTTATTTCTGTATTCCAATATTGCAACTTGCTGAAACCTGTCCACAGTGTTCCTATCATCCAGCTCTAACAGTACTGGGAAAATAATCACTTACAGAGTGCTGAAAACATGATTTAGAGCTTGTTTATGAAAAAGTGTTTATTTCTGTATTTCAACATGATTTGGAGCTTGTTTTTGGAAAAGTGTTCATTTCTGTATTTCAACATGATTTAGAGCTTGTTTTTGGAAAAGTGTTAATTTCTCTATTTCAACATAATTTGGAGCTTGTTCATGAAAAAGTGTTTATTTCTGTATTCCAATTTTGCAAAATGGCTGAAAACTGTCCACAGTGTTCCTATCATCCAGTTCTAACAGTACTGGGGAAAAAATCACTTACAGAGTGCTTCAAACATGATTTAGAGCTTGTTTATGGAAAAGTGTTTATTTCTGTATTTCAACATGATTTGGAGCTTGTTTATGAAAAAGTGTTTATTTCTGTATTTCACCCTGATTTAGAGCTTGTTTTTGGAAAAGTGTGTATTTCTGTATTTCAACATGATTTAGAGCTTGTTTTTGGAAAAGTGTTCATTTCGGTATTTCAACATGATTTAGAGCTTGTTTTTGGAAAAGTGTTTATTTCTGTATTTCAACATGATTTGGAGCTTGTTTTTGGAAAAGTGTTTATTTCTGTATTCCAATATTGCAACTTGCTGAAACCTGTCCACAGTGTTCCTATCATCCAGCTCTAACAGTACTGGGAAAATAATCACTTACAGAGTGCTGAAAACATGATTTAGAGCTTGTTTATGAAAAAGTGTTTATTTCTGTATTTCAACATGATTTGGAGCTTGTTTTTGGAAAAGTGTTCATTTCTGTATTTCAACATGATTTAGAGCTTGTTTTTGGAAAAGTGTTAATTTCTCTATTTCAACATAATTTGGAGCTTGTTCATGAAAAAGTGTTTATTTCTGTATTCCAATTTTGCAAAATGGCTGAAAACTGTCCACAGTGTTCCTATCATCCAGTTCTAACAGTACTGGAAGAAAAATCACGTACAGAGTGCTGAAAACATGATTTAGAGCTTGTTTATGAAAAAGTGTTAATTTCTGTATTTCAACATGATTTGGAGCTTGTTTATGAAAAAGTGTTTATTTCTGTATTCCAATTTTGCAACTTGCTGAAAACTGTCCACAGTGTTCCTATCATCCAGTTCTAACAGTACTGGGGAAAAAATCACTTACAGAGTGCTTCAAACATGATTTAGAGCTTGTTTATGGAAAAGTGTTTATTTCTGTTTGGGCTGCAAGCCCGAAATCGGAACGACAATGACAACAGCTGCAGGGCGCGAAATTCAAAATCTATTTTTTAAAAATATTTAACTTTTAAACATTAACAAGTCCAATACATCATTTGAAAGATAAACATCTTGTCAATCCAGCCAACATGTCCGATTTTTTAAATGTTTTACAGAGAAAACACCACATATATTTATGTTAGCTCACCACCAAATACAAAAGTGGACAGACACGTATGGATATGATTATGATGTATGAATTATGATTCAAGTAGCATGCACAAGCCAACCGAAATAAACTAAAACCAACCTAAAGAGCCCAGAAAAAACTACCTCAGATGACAGTCATATAACATGTTACACAATAAATCTATATTTTGTTCATAAAAATGCATATTTTAGCTATAAATCAGTTTTACATTGATGCTACCATAAATGCTAACACATAGCTAGAGTCTGAATCCAGACGGGAGTAGCCAGAGAAAATACATACACCAACGTCGGCTACTAATTACACCTCATAAAACATTTCAGAAAAACATATGGTGGATAGCTAATGAAAGACAGATATCGTGTGAATAAAGCCAACATTTCCGATTTTTGAAGTGTTTTACAGCGAAAACACAATACATCGTTATATTAGCTAACAACATAAGCTAGCATAAGACAGCACTAGCATTGGTCAAGCGCTAGCCTAGCACAGTTAGCCCAGTTAGCACAGCACAGCTCGACAGATATATGAAAAAGCATCCCAAATTGGGTCTTATCTTTGTTGATATTCCATCAGAATGTTGTAACGGGGTCCAATGTCCAGTAGAGTCTTTAGTTGGGTTCCAGAATGAATTATTTCCCTCTTTGGTTAGCAAGCACAATAGCATTGCGGCGCTACTCTGCCTTTCTTCAAAATATTCTTCCGTCGTATCACATCTAAAGTCCAGAATAAATTGCAATAATATAATTAAAGTATATTGAAAAAACATACTTTAGGATGATTTTGTGACATGTATCAAATAATATCGTAGTCAGAGATCATATTCACCGTTATCTACCTTCTTCCAGAAGCCGAGACCAAATTCTGCTTCGCGCCCGGAATTTTTTTTTAACTGCGCAGGTCTCACAAGAAGGTGTGTTATTCAGTCCATGGACGAGATATTCGACTCCTATCAATTCTCACTTCCGCATTACAGCCTGATGAAGGCGTGTGACGTGTTTCTATGGTCCTAAGTCAAATGGCCTTTTATAGAGAAGGTCTTAAAGAGACACATCGCATTTTGGAAATCTCAATTCGGCTGGGAAAATGGCTGTAAAAATATTTCTGTTTGACTTAGAGAAACAATTCAAACCTTTTTAGAAACTATAGACTGTTATCTATCCAACAGTAGTAAATATATGCATATTGTAAAATAAAAAGTTTCTTAGGAGGCCGTTTGAAAATGTGCACATATTTTCCAGTTTTTTCAATATTCAGCTTGCAGCCCAAACAGGTTATTTCTGTATTTCACCATGATTTGGAGCTTGTTTTTGGAAAAGTGTTTATTTCTGTATTTCAACATGATTTGGAGCTTGTTTTTGGAAAAGTGTGTATTTCTGTATTTCAACATGATTTAGAGCTTGTTTTTGGAAAAGTGTTAATTTCTGTATTTCAACATGATTTGGAGCTTGTTTTTGGAAAAGTGCTTATTTCTGTATTCCAATATTGCAACTTGCTGAAAACTCTGCACAGTGTTCCTATCATCCAGTTCTAACAGTACTGGAAAAAAATCACTTACAGAGTGCTGAAAACATGATTTAGAGCTTGTTTATGGAAAAGTGTTAATTTCTGTATTTCAACATGATTTAGAGCTTGTTTTTGGAAAAGTGTTCATTTCGGTATTTCAACATGATTTAGAGCTTGTTTTTGGAAAAGTGTTTATTTCTGTATTTCAACATGATTTGGAGCTTGTTTTTGGAAAAGTGTTTATTTCTGGATTCCAATATTGCAACTTGCTGAAAACTGTCCACAGTGTTCCTATCATCCAGTTCTAACAGTACTGGGGAAAAAAATCACTTACAGAGTGCTTCAAACATGATTTAGAGCTTGTTTATGGAAAAGTGTTTATTTCTGTATTTCAACATGATTTGGAGCTTGTTTATGAAAAAGTGTTTATTTCTGTATTTCAACATGATTTAGAGCTTGTTTTTGGAAAAGTGTTCATTTCTGTATTTCAACATGATTTAGAGCTTGTTTTTGGAAAAGTGTTTATTTCTGTATTTCAACATGATTTGGAGCTTGTTTTTGGAAAAGTGTTTATTTCTGGATTCCAATATTGCAACTTGCTGAAAACTGTCCACAGTGTTCCTATCATCCAGTTCTAACAGTACTGGAAAAAAAATCACTTACAGAGTGCTGAAAACATGATTTAGAGCTTGTTTATGAAAAAGTGTTTTTTCTGTATTTCAACATGATTTGGAGCTTGTTTATGAAAATGTGTTTATTTCTGTATTTCACCATGATTTGGAGCTTGTTTTTGGAAAAGTGTTAATTTCTGTATTTCATCATGATTTAGAGCTTGTTTTTGGAAAAGTGTTTATTTCTGTATTCCAATATTGCAACTTGCTGAAAACTGTCCACAGTGTTCCTATCATCCAGTTCTAACAGTACTGGGGAAAAAATCACTTGCAGAGTGCTTCAAACATGATTTAGAGCTTGTTTATGGAAAAGTGTTTATTTCTGTATTTCAACATGATTTGGAGCTTGTTTATGAAAAAGTGTTTATTTCTGTATTTCAACATGATTTAGAGCTTGTTTTTGGAAAAGTGTTAATTTCTGTATTTCAACATGATTTAGAGCTTGTTTTTGGAAAAGTGTTCATTTCGGTATTTCAACATGATTTAGAGCTTGTTTTTGGAAAAGTGTTTATTTCTGTATTTCAACATGATTTGGAGCTTGTTTTTGGAAAAGTGTTTATTTCTGTATTCCAATATTGCAACTTGCTGAAAACTGTCCACAGTGTTCCTATCATCCAGTTCTAACAGTACTGGAAAAAAATCACTTACAGAGTGCTGAAAACATGATTTAGAGCTTGTTTATGTAAAAGTGTTTTTTCTGTATTTCAACATGATTTGGAGCTTGTTTATCAAAAAGTGTTTATTTCTGTATTCCAATATTGCAACTTGCTGAAAACTCTGCACAGTGTTCCTATCATCCAGTTCTAACAGTACTGGAAAAAAATCAATTACAGAGTGCTGAAAACATGATTTAGAGCTTGTTTATGGAAAAGTGTTAATTTCTGTATTTCAACATGATTTAGAGCTTGTTTTTGGAAAAGTGTTCATTTCGGTATTTCAACATGATTTAGAGCTTGTTTTTGGAAAAGTGTTTATTTCTGTATTTCAACATGATTTGGAGCTTGTTTTTGGAAAAGTGTTTATTTCTGTATTCCAATATTGCAACTTGCTGAAAACTGTCCACAGTGTTCCTATCATCCAGTTCTAAAAGTACTGGGGAAAAAAATCACTTACAGAGTGCTTCAAACATGATTTAGAGCTTGTTTATGGAAAAGTGTTTATTTCTGTATTTCAACATGATTTGGAGCTTGTTTATGAAAAAGTGTTTATTTCTGTATTTCAACATGATTTAGAGCTTGTTTTTGGAAAAGTGTTAATTTCTGTATTTCAACATGATTTAGAGCTTGTTTTTGGAAAAGTGTTCATTTCGGTATTTCAACATGATTTAGAGCTTGTTTTTGGAAAAGTGTTTATTTCTGTATTTCAACATGATTTGGAGCTTGTTTTTGGAAAAGTGTTTATTTCTGTATTCCAATATTGCAACTTGCTGAAAACTGTCCACAGTGTTCCTATCATCCAGTTCTAACAGTACTGGAAAATAATCACTTACAGAGTGCTGAAAACATGATTTAGAGCTTGTTTATGAAAAAGTGTTTTTTCTGTATTTCAACATGATTTGGAGCTTGTTTATGAAAAAGTGTTTATTTCTGTATTTCACCATGATTTGGAGCTTGTTTTTGGAAAAGTGTTAATTTCTGTATTTCATCATGATTTAGAGCTTGTTTTTGGAAAAGTGTTTATTTCTGTATTCCAATATTGCAACTTGCTGAAAACTGTCCACAGTGTTCCTATCATCCAGTTCTAACAGTACTGGGGAAAAAATCACTTACAGAGTGCTTCAAACATGATTTAGAGCTTGTTTATGGAAAAGTGTTTATTTCTGTATTTCAACATGATTTGGAGCTTGTTTATGAAAAAGTGTTTATTTCTGTATTTCAACATGATTTAGAGCTTGTTTTTGGAAAAGTGTTAATTTCTGTATTTCAACATGATTTAGAGCTTGTTTTTGGAAAAGTGTTCATTTCGGTATTTCAACATGATTTAGAGCTTGTTTTTGGAAAAGTGTTTATTTCTGTATTTCAACATGATTTGGAGCTTGTTTTTGGAAAAGTGTTTATTTCTGTATTCCAATATTGCAACTTGCTGAAAACTGTCCACAGTGTTCCTATCATCCAGTTCTAACAGTACTGGAAAAAAAATCACTTACAGAGTGCTGAAAACATGATTTAGAGCTTGTTTATGAAAAAGTGTTTTTTCTGTATTTCAACATGATTTGGAGCTTGTTTATGAAAATGTGTTTATTTCTGTATTTCACCATGATTTGGAGCTTGTTTTTGGAAAAGTGTTAATTTCTGTATTTCATCATGATTTAGAGCTTGTTTTTGGAAAAGTGTTTATTTCTGTATTCCAATATTGCAACTTGCTGAAAACTGTCCACAGTGTTCCTATCATCCAGTTCTAACAGTACTGGGGAAAAAATCACTTACAGAGTGCTTCAAACATGATTTAGAGCTTGTTTATGGAAAAGTGTTTATTTCTGTATTTCAACATGATTTGGAGCTTGTTTATGAAAAAGTGTTTATTTCTGTATTTCAACATGATTTAGAGCTTGTTTTTGGAAAAGTGTTAATTTCTGTATTTCAACATGATTTAGAGCTTGTTTTTGGAAAAGTGTTCATTTCGGTATTTCAACATGATTTAGAGCTTGTTTTTGGAAAAGTGTTTATTTCTGTATTTCAACATGATTTGGAGCTTGTTTTTGGAAAAGTGTTTATTTCTGTATTCCAATATTGCAACTTGCTGAAAACTGTCCACAGTGTTCCTATCATCCAGTTCTAACAGTACTGGAAAAAAATCACTTACAGAGTGCTGAAAACATGATTTAGAGATTGTTTATGAAAAAGTGTTTTTTCTGTATTTCAACATGATTTGGAGCTTGTTTATCAAAAAGTGTTTATTTCTGTATTTCAACATGATTTAGAGCTTGTTTTTGGAAAAGTGTTAATTTCTGTATTTCAACATGATTTAGAGCTTGTTTTTGGAAAAGTGTTCATTTCGGTATTTCAACATGATTTAGAGCTTGTTTTTGGAAAAGTGTTTATTTCTGTATTTCAACATGATTTGGAGCTTGTTTTTGGAAAAGTGTTTATTTCTGTATTCCAATATTGCAACTTGCTGAAAACTGTCCACAGTGTTCCTATCATCCAGTTCTAACAGTACTGGAAAAAAAATCACTTACAGAGTGCTGAAAACATGATTTAGAGCTTGTTTATGAAAAAGTGTTTTTTCTGTATTTCAACATGATTTGGAGCTTGTTTATGAAAATGTGTTTATTTCTGTATTTCACCATGATTTGGAGCTTGTTTTTGGAAAAGTGTTAATTTCTGTATTTCATCATGATTTAGAGCTTGTTTTTGGAAAAGTGTTTATTTCTGTATTCCAATATTGCAACTTGCTGAAAACTGTCCACAGTGTTCCTATCATCCAGTTCTAACAGTACTGGGGAAAAAATCACTTACAGAGTGCTTCAAACATGATTTAGAGCTTGTTTATGGAAAAGTGTTTATTTCTGTATTTCAACATGATTTGGAGCTTGTTTATGAAAAAGTGTTTATTTCTGTATTTCAACATGATTTAGAGCTTGTTTTTGGAAAAGTGTTAATTTCTGTATTTCAACATGATTTAGAGCTTGTTTTTGGAAAAGTGTTCATTTCGGTATTTCAACATGATTTAGAGCTTGTTTTTGGAAAAGTGTTTATTTCTGTATTTCAACATGATTTGGAGCTTGTTTTTGGAAAAGTGTTTATTTCTGTATTCCAATATTGCAACTTGCTGAAAACTGTCCACAGTGTTCCTATCATCCAGTTCTAACAGTACTGGAAAAAAATCACTTACAGAGTGCTGAAAACATGATTTAGAGATTGTTTATGAAAAAGTGTTTTTTCTGTATTTCAACATGATTTGGAGCTTGTTTATCAAAAAGTGTTTATTTCTGTATTTCAACATGATTTAGAGCTTGTTTTTGGAAAAGTGTTAATTTCTGTATTTCAACATGATTTAGAGCTTGTTTTTGGAAAAGTGTTCATTTCGGTATTTCAACATGATTTAGAGCTTGTTTTTGGAAAAGTGTTTATTTCTGTATTTCAACATGATTTGGAGCTTGTTTTTGGAAAAGTGTTTATTTCTGTATTCCAATATTGCAACTTGCTGAAAACTGTCCACAGTGTTCCTATCATCCAGTTCTAACAGTACTGGAAAATAATCACTTACAGAGTGCTGAAAACATGATTTAGAGCTTGTTTATGAAAAAGTGTTTTTTCTGTATTTCAACATGATTTGGAGCTTGTTTATGAAAAAGTGTTTATTTCTGTATTTCACCATGATTTGGAGCTTGTTTTTGGAAAAGTGTTAATTTCTGTATTTCATCATGATTTAGAGCTTGTTTTTGGAAAAGTGTTTATTTCTGTATTCCAATATTGCAACTTGCTGAAAACTGTCCACAGTGTTCCTATCATCCAGTTCTAACAGTACTGGGGAAAAAATCACTTACAGAGTGCTTCAAACATGATTTAGAGCTTGTTTATGGAAAAGTGTTTATTTCTGTATTTCAACATGATTTGGAGCTTGTTTATGAAAAAGTGTTTATTTCTGTATTTCAACATGATTTAGAGCTTGTTTTTGGAAAAGTGTTAATTTCTGTATTTCAACATGATTTAGAGCTTGTTTTTGGAAAAGTGTTCATTTCGGTATTTCAACATGATTTAGAGCTTGTTTTTGGAAAAGTGTTTATTTCTGTATTTCAACATGATTTGGAGCTTGTTTTTGGAAAAGTGTTTATTTCTGTATTCCAATATTGCAACTTGCTGAAAACTGTCCACAGTGTTCCTATCATCCAGTTCTAACAGTACTGGAAAAAAATCACTTACAGAGTGCTGAAAACATGATTTAGAGCTTGTTTATGAAAAAGTGTTTTTTCTGTATTTCAACATGATTTGGAGCTTGTTTTTGGAAAAGTGTTAATTTCTGTATTTCATCATGATTTAGAGCTTGTTTTTGGAAAAGTGTTTATTTCTGTATTCCAATATTGCAACTTGCTGAAAACTGTCCACAGTGTTCCTATCATCCAGTTCTAACAGTACTGGGGAAAAAATCACTTACAGAGTGCTTCAAACATGATTTAGAGCTTGTTTATGGAAAAGTGTTTATTTCTGTATTTCAACATGATTTGGAGCTTGTTATTGAAAAAGTGTTTATTTCTGTATTTCAACATGATTTAGAGCTTGTTTATGAAAAAGTGTTAATTTCTGTATTTCAACATGATTTAGAGCTTGTTTTTGGAAAAGTGTTCATTTCGGTATTTCAACATGATTTAGAGCTTGTTTTTGGAAAAGTGTTTATTTCTGTATTTCAACATGATTTGGAGCTTGTTTTTGGAAAAGTGTTTATTTCTGTATTCCAATATTGCAACTTGCTGAAAACTGTCCACAGTGTTCCTATCATCCAGTTCTAACAGTACTGGAAAAAAAATCACTTACAGAGTGCTGAAAACATGATTTAGAGCTTGTTTATGAAAAAGTGTTTTTTCTGTATTTCAACATGATTTGGAGCTTGTTTATGAAAATGTGTTTATTTCTGTATTTCACCATGATTTGGAGCTTGTTTTTGGAAAAGTGTTAATTTCTGTATTTCATCATGATTTAGAGCTTGTTTTTGGAAAAGTGTTTATTTCTGTATTCCAATATTGCAACTTGCTGAAAACTGTCCACAGTGTTCCTATCATCCAGTTCTAACAGTACTGGGGAAAAAATCACTTACAGCGTGCTTCAAACATGATTTAGAGCTTGTTTATGGAAAAGTGTTTATTTCTGTATTTCAACATGATTTGGAGCTTGTTTATGAAAAAGTGTTTATTTCTGTATTTCAACATGATTTAGAGCTTGTTTTTGGAAAAGTGTTAATTTCTGTATTTCAACATGATTTAGAGCTTGTTTTTGGAAAAGTGTTCATTTCGGTATTTCAACATGATTTAGAGCTTGTTTTTGGAAAAGTGTTTATTTCTGTATTTCAACATGATTTGGAGCTTGTTTTTGGAAAAGTGTTTATTTCTGTATTCCAATATTGCAACTTGCTGAAAACTGTCCACAGTGTTCCTATCATCCAGTTCTAACAGTACTGGAAAAAAATCACTTACAGAGTGCTGAAAACATGATTTAGAGATTGTTTATGAAAAAGTGTTTTTTCTGTATTTCAACATGATTTGGAGCTTGTTTATCAAAAAGTGTTTATTTCTGTATTTCAACATGATTTAGAGCTTGTTTTTGGAAAAGTGTTAATTTCTGTATTTCAACATGATTTAGAGCTTGTTTTTGGAAAAGTGTTCATTTCGGTATTTCAACATGATTTAGAGCTTGTTTTTGGAAAAGTGTTTATTTCTGTATTTCAACATGATTTGGAGCTTGTTTTTGGAAAAGTGTTTATTTCTGTATTCCAATATTGCAACTTGCTGAAAACTGTCCACAGTGTTCCTATCATCCAGTTCTAACAGTACTGGAAAATAATCACTTACAGAGTGCTGAAAACATGATTTAGAGCTTGTTTATGAAAAAGTGTTTTTTCTGTATTTCAACATGATTTGGAGCTTGTTTATGAAAAAGTGTTTATTTCTGTATTTCACCATGATTTGGAGCTTGTTTTTGGAAAAGTGTTAATTTCTGTATTTCATCATGATTTAGAGCTTGTTTTTGGAAAAGTGTTTATTTCTGTATTCCAATATTGCAACTTGCTGAAAACTGTCCACAGTGTTCCTATCATCCAGTTCTAACAGTACTGGGGAAAAAATCACTTACAGAGTGCTTCAAACATGATTTAGAGCTTGTTTATGGAAAAGTGTTTATTTCTGTATTTCAACATGATTTGGAGCTTGTTTATGAAAAAGTGTTTATTTCTGTATTTCAACATGATTTAGAGCTTGTTTTTGGAAAAGTGTTAATTTCTGTATTTCAACATGATTTAGAGCTTGTTTTTGGAAAAGTGTTCATTTCGGTATTTCAACATGATTTAGAGCTTGTTTTTGGAAAAGTGTTTATTTCTGTATTTCAACATGATTTGGAGCTTGTTTTTGGAAAAGTGTTTATTTCTGTATTCCAATATTGCAACTTGCTGAAAACTGTCCACAGTGTTCCTATCATCCAGTTCTAACAGTACTGGAAAAAAATCACTTACAGAGTGCTGAAAACATGATTTAGAGCTTGTTTATGAAAAAGTGTTTTTTCTGTATTTCAACATGATTTGGAGCTTGTTTTTGGAAAAGTGTTAATTTCTGTATTTCATCATGATTTAGAGCTTGTTTTTGGAAAAGTGTTTATTTCTGTATTCCAATATTGCAACTTGCTGAAAACTGTCCACAGTGTTCCTATCATCCAGTTCTAACAGTACTGGGGAAAAAATCACTTACAGAGTGCTTCAAACATGATTTAGAGCTTGTTTATGGAAAAGTGTTTATTTCTGTATTTCAACATGATTTGGAGCTTGTTATTGAAAAAGTGTTTATTTCTGTATTTCAACATGATTTGGAGCTTGTTTATGAAAAAGTGTTTTTTCTGTATTTCAACATGATTTGGAGCTTGTTTATGAAAAAGTGTTTATTTCTGTATTTCACCATGATTTGGAGCTTGTTTTTGGAAAAGTGTTAATTTCTGTATTTCATCATGATTTAGAGCTTGTTTTTGGAAAAGTGTTTATTTCTGTATTCCAATATTGCAACTTGCTGAAAACTGTCCACAGTGTTCCTATCATCCAGTTCTAACAGTACTGGGGAAAAAATCACTTACAGAGTGCTTCAAACATGATTTAGAGCTTGTTTATGGAAAAGTGTTTATTTCTGTATTTCAACATGATTTGGAGCTTGTTATTGAAAAAGTGTTTATTTCTGTATTTCAACATGATTTGGAGCTTGTTTATGAAAAAGTGTTTATTTCTGTATTTCAACATGATTTAGAGCTTGTTTTTGGAAAAGTGTTCATTTCTGTATTTCAACATGATTTAGAGCTTGTTTTTGGAAAAGTGTTTATTTCTGTTTTTCAACATGATTTGGAGCTTGTTTTTGGAAAAGTGTTTATTTCTGTATTCCAATATTGCAACTTGCTGAAACCTGTCCACAGTGTTCCTATCATCCAGCTCTAACAGTACTGGAAAAAAAATCACTTAGAGTGCTGAAAACATGATTTAGAGCTTGTTTATGAAAAAGTGTTTTTTCTGTATTTCAACATGATTTGGAGCTTGTTTATGAAAAAGTGTTTATTTCTGTATTTCAACATGATTTAGAGCTTGTTTTTGGAAAAGTGTTAATTTCTGTATTTCAACATGATTTGGAGCTTGTTTTTGGAAAAGTGTTTATTTCTGTATTCCAATATTGCAACTTGCTGAAACCTGTCCACAGTGTTCCTATCATCCAGTTCTAACAGTACTGGGGAAAAAAACACTTACAGAGTGCTTCAAGCATGATTTAGAGCTTGTTTATGGAAAAGTGTTTATTTCTGTATTTCAACATGATTTAGAGCTTGTTTTTGGAAAAGTGTTTATTTCTGTATTCCAATATTGCAACTTGCTGAAAACTGTCCACAGTGTTCCTATCATCCAGTTCTAACAGTACTGGGGGGAAAAATCACTTACAGAGTGCTTCAAACATGATTTAGAGCTTGTTTATGGAAAAGTGTTTATTTCTGTATTTCAACATGATTTGGAGCTTGTTTATGAAAAAGTGTTTATTTCTGTATTTCAACATGATTTAGAGCTTGTTTATGGAAAAGTGTGTATTTCTGTATTTCAACATGATTTAGAGCTTGTTTTTGGAAAAGTGTTAATTTCTGTATTTCAACATGATTTAGAGCTTGTTTTTGGAAAACTGTTCATTTCTGTATTTCAACATGATTTAGAGCTTGTTTTTGGAAAAGTGTTCATTTCGGTATTTCAACATGATTTAGAGCTTGTTTTTGGAAAAGTGTTTATTTCTGTATTTCAACATGATTTGGAGCTTGTTTTTGGAAAAGTGTTTATTTCTGTATTCCAATATTGCAACTTGCTGAAACCTGTCCACAGTGTTCCTATCATCCAGCTCTAACAGTACTGGAAAAAAAATCACTTACAGAGTGCTGAAAACATGATTTGGAGCCTGTTTATGAAAAAATGTTTATTTCAATATTTCACCATGATTTGGAGCTTGTTTTTGGAAAAGTGTTAATTTATCTATTTCACCATGATTTGGAGCTTGTTTTTGGAAAAGTGTTCATTTCTGTATTTCAACATGATTTGGAGCTTGTTTTTGGAAAAGTGTTTATTTCTGTATTCCAATATTGCAACTTGCTGAAAACTGTCCACAGTGTTCCTATCATCCAGTTCTAACAGTACTGGGGAAAAAAATCACTTACAGAGTGCTTCAAACATGATTTAGAGCTTGTTTATGGAAAAGTGTTTATTTCTGTATTTCAACATGATTTAGAGCTTGTTTTTGGAAAAGTGTTTATTTCTGTATTCCAATATTGCAACTTGCTGAAACCTGTCCACAGTGTTCCTATCATCCAGTTCTAACAGTACTGGGGAAAAAAACATTTACAGAGTGCTTCAAACATGATTTAGAGCTTGTTTATGGAAAAGTGTTTATTTCTGTATTTCAACATGATTTAGAGCTTGTTTTTGGAAAAGTGTTTATTTCTGTATTCCAATATTGCAACTTGCTGAAACCTGTCCACAGTGTTCCTATCATCCAGTTCTAACAGTACTGGGGGAAAAAATCACTTACAGAGTGCTTCAAACATGATTTAGAGCTTGTTTATGGAAAAGTGTTTATTTCTGTATTTCAACATGATTTGGAGCTTGTTTATGAAAAAGTGTTTATTTCTGTATTTCAACATGATTTAGAGCTTGTTTATGGAAAAGTGTGTATTTCTGTATTTCAACATGATTTAGAGCTTGTTTTTGGAAAAGTGTTAATTTCTGTATTTCAACATGATTTAGAGCTTGTTTTTGGAAAACTGTTCATTTCTGTATTTCAACATGATTTAGAGCTTTTTTTTTGGAAAAGTGTTCATTTCGGTATTTCAACATGATTTAGAGCTTGTTTTTGGAAAAGTGTTTATTTCTGTATTTCAACATGATTTGGAGCTTGTTTTTGGAAAAGTGTTTATTTCTGTATTCCAATATTGCAACTTGCTGAAACCTGTCCACAGTGTTCCTATCATCCAGCTCTAACAGTACTGGGAAAAAAATCACTTACAGAGTGCTGAAAACATGATTTGGAGCTTGTTTATGAAAAAATGTTTATTTCAATATTTCACCATGATTTGGAGCTTGTTTTTGGAAAAGTGTTAATTTCTCTATTTCACCATGATTTGGAGCTTGTTTTTGGAAAAGTGTTCATTTCTGTATTTCAACATGATTTGGAGCTTGTTTTTGGAAAAGTGTTTATTTCTGTATTCCAATATTGCAACTTGCTGAAAACTGTCCACAGTGTTCCTATCATCCAGTTCTAACAGTACTGGGGAAAAAAATCACTTACAGAGTGCTTCAAACATGATTTAGAGCTTGTTTATGGAAAAGTGTTTATTTCTGTATTTCAACATGATTTGGAGCTTGTTTTTGGAAAAGTGTTTATTTCTGTATTCCAATATGGCAACTTGCTGAAACCTGTCCACAGTGTTCCTATCATCCAGTTCTAACAGTACTTGGAAAAAAATCACTTACAGAGTGCTTCAAACATGATTTCGAGCTTGTTTATGAAAAAGGGTTTATTTCTGTATTTCACCATGATTTTGAGCTTGTTTTTGGAAAAGTGTTTATTTCTGTATTCCAATATTGCAACTTGCTTAAACCTGTCCGCAGTGTTCCTATCATCCAGTTCTAACAGTACTGGAAAAAAATCACTTACAGAGTCCTGAAAACATGATTTAGAGCTTGTTTATGAAAACGTGTTTTTTCTGTATTTCAACATGATTTGGAGCTTGTTTATGAAAAAGTGTTAACCTGTCTAGGATCAGCGTGGCGCTAGCGGCACACCCCCCCCCCCCACTGAAAAACCAGTGCCGCGAAATTCAAAAAAAATATTTTTTTTAAATATTTAACTTTCACACATTAAAGTCCAATACAGCTAATGAAAGACACAGATCTTGTGAATCCAGTCAACATTTCCGATTTTTAAAATGTTTTACAGGGAAGACACAATATGTAAAGATGTACATCTATTACCTAAAAACACATTAGCATAATCCACCATCTTTTATTTGTCCACCAACACCAGTAGCCATCACCAATTCGACTAAACTAAGATATTTATAGCCCCTAACCAACAAAAAAACTCATCAGATGACAGTCTGATAACATATTTATGGTATGGGATAGGTTTTGTTAGAAAAAAGTGCATATTTCAGGTATATGGCATAGTTTACAATTGCACCCACCATCACAAATGGACTAGAATAATTACAATGAGCAACGTGTTTACCTAACTACTAATCATCAAACATTTCGTAAAAATACACAGCATACACGAATCGAAAGACACAGATCCTGTGAATACAGACAATATTTCAGATTTTCTAAGTGTCTTACAGCGAAAACACAATAAATCGTTATATTAGCTTAGCACATAGCAATTAGCAGCCCAGCATTGATTCTAGCCAAAGTGAGCGATAAAAGTCAACATCGCCAAAAGATATTAATTTTTTCACTAACCTTCTCAGAATTCTTCCGATGACACTCCTGTAACATCATATTACACAATCCATATAGAGTTTGATCGAAAATGTTTATATTTAGCCACCAAAATCATGGTTAGACAATGTGAAATGTAGCTCAGCTGGTCAGAAAATGTCCTTGCGCCACTTAGACAGTGATCTACTCTTATACATAAATACTCATAAACGTGACTAAAAAATATAGGGTGGACAGGGATTGATAGACAATTTAATTCTTAATACAATTGCGTTATTACATTTTTTAATTTATCCTTACTTTTCAATACAGTTTGCGCCAAGCGAAGCTACGTCAAAAAACATGGCGTCCTAAGCCACTAAAATGTTTCGACAGAAACACGATTTATCATAATAAAAATGTCCTACCTTGAGCTGTTCTTCCATCAGTATCTTGGGCAAAGGATCCTTTCTTGGGAGAAATCGTCTTTTGGTGGAAAGCTGTCCTCTTGCCATGTGGAAATGTCAACTGCGTTCGGGATGAACTGAAAAGCGTGCCCAACTTTTCACATCGTTGCAAAAATAAATGTCCCAAAATCGCACTAAACGGATATAAATTGCTATAAAACGCTTTAAATTAACTACTTTATGATGTTTTTAACTCCTATAACGAGTGAAAAGATGACCGGAGAAATATAACAGGCTAAACTAACGCTTGGAACAGGTGCGCGCCGGTGTCCTCTAGGCTCCTGACGCAGCTCCCAAAGAATGACTAGCTTCAGGGTTTTTTCATTTGTAGGGCCTGTGAACGCGCAATCGACCCCGTTGGAATCGTCATCACGTAAAGGCATCCAGGGGAAGACGTAAGAAGTGTCCGTATAGTCATAGCAACGACAGTGCCCTTTTAACTGACTTCAGAAAAGTGGCCAACATTTCTCAAATCTGACTCCATGTCAGGGAAATTGCTGTAGAATGGGCTCTGTTCCACTTAGAGACAAAATTTCAACTCCTATAGAAACTATAGACTGTTTTCTATCCAATAATAATAATAATATGCATATTGTACGATCAAGGATTTTGTGGGAAGCAGTTTAAAAAATTAGCCAAATTAGCATAAATAGTCTAAACAGCGCCCCCATCCCCAACAGGTTAATTTCTCTATTTCACCATGATTTGGAGCTTTTTTATGAAAAAGTGCTTATTTCTGTATTTCAACATAATTTGGAGCTTGTTTATGAAAAAGTGTTTATTTCTGTTTTCCAATTTTGCAAAATGGCTGAAAACTGTCCACAGTGTTCCTATCATCCAGTTCTAACAGAACCGGGGAAAAAATCACTTACAGAGTGCTTCAAACATAATTTCGAGCTTGTTTATGAAAAAGGGTTTATTTCTGTATTTCACCATGATTTGGAGCTTGTTTTTGGAAAAGTGTTTATTTCTGTATTCCAATATTGCAACTTGCTTAAACCTGTCCACAGTGTTCCTATCATCCAGTTCTAACAGTACTGGAAAAAAATCACTTACAGAGTCCTGAAAACATGATTTAGAGCTTGTTTATGAAAACGTGTTTTTTCTGTATTTCAACATGATTTGGAGCTTGTTTATGAAAAAGTGTTAATTTCGCTATTTCACCATGATTTGGAGCTTGTTTATGAAAAAGTGTTAATTTCTGTATTTCAACATAATTTGAAGCTTGTTTATGAAAAAGTGTTTATTTCTGTATTCCAATTTTGCAAAATGGCTGAAAACTGTCCACAGTGTTCCTATCATCCAGTTCTAACAGTACTGGGAAAAAATCACTTACAGAGTGCTGAAAACATGATTTAGAGCTTGTTTATAAAAAAGTGTTTTTTCTGTATTTCAACATGATTTGGAGCTTGTTTATGAAAAAGTGTTTATTTCTGTATTTCACCATGATTTGTAGCTTGTTTTTGGAAAAGTGTTAATTTCTCTATTTCACCATGATTTGGAGCTTGTTTTTGGAAAAGTGTTCATTTCTGTATTTCAACATGATTTGGAGCTTGTTTTTGGAAAAGTGTTTATTTCTGTATTCCAATATTGCAACTTGCTGAAAACTGTCCACAGTGTTCCTATCATCCAGTTCTAACAGTACTGGGGAAAAAATCACTTACAGAGTGCTTCAAACATGATTTAGAGCTTGTTTATGAAAAAGTGTTTATTTCTGTATTTCAACATGATTTGGAGCTTGTTTATGAAAAAGTGTTAATTTCTGTATTTCACCATGATTTGGAGCTTGTTTTTGGAAAAGTGTTTATTTCTGTATTCCAATATTGCAACTTGCTGAAACCTGTCCACAGTGTTCCTATCATCCAGTTCTAACAGTACTGGGGAAAAAAACACTTACAGAGTGCTTCAAGCATGATTTAGAGCTTGTTTATGGAAAAGTGTTTATTTCTGTATTTCAACATGATTTAGAGCTTGTTTTTGGAAAAGTGTTTATTTCTGTATTCCAATATTGCAACTTGCTGAAACCTGTCCACAGTGTTCCTATCATCCAGTTCTAACAGTACTGGAAAAAAATCACTTACAGAGTGCTTCAAACATAATTTCGAGCTTGTTTATGAAAAAGGGTTTATTTCTGTATTTCACCATGATTTGGAGCTTGTTTTTGGAAAAGTGTTTATTTCTGTATTCCAATATTGCAACTTGCTTAAACCTGTCCACAGTGTTCCTATCATCCAGTTCTAACAGTACTGGAAAAAAATCACTTACAGAGTCCTGAAAACATGATTTAGAGCTTGTTTATGAAAACGTGTTTTTTCTGTATTTCAACATGATTTGGAGCTTGTTTATGAAAAAGTGTTAATTTCTCTATTTCACCATGATTTGGAGCTTGTTTATGAAAAAGTGTTAATTTCTGTATTTCAACATAATTTGAAGCTTGTTTATGAAAAAGTGTTTATTTCTGTATTCCAATTTTGCAAAATGGCTGAAAACTGTCCACAGTGTTCCTATCATCCAGTTCTAACAGTACTGGGAAAAAATCACTTACAGAGTGCTGAAAACATGATTTAGAGCTTGTTTATAAAAAAGTGTTTTTTCTGTATTTCAACATGATTTGGAGCTTGTTTATGAAAAAAGTGTTTATTTCTGTATTTCACCATGATTTGTAGCTTGTTTTTGGAAAAGTGTTAATTTCTCTATTTCACCATGATTTGGAGCTTGTTTTTGGAAAAGTGTTCATTTCTGTATTTCAACATGATTTGGAGCTTGTTTTTGGAAAAGTGTTTATTTCTGTATTCCAATATTGCAACTTGCTGAAAACTGTCCACAGTGTTCCTATCATCCAGTTCTAACAGTACTGGGGAAAAAATCACTTACAGAGTGCTTCAAACATGATTTAGAGCTTGTTTATGAAAAAGTGTTTATTTCTGTATTTCAACATGATTTGGAGCTTGTTTATGAAAAAGTGTTAATTTCTGTATTTCACCATGATTTGGAGCTTGTTTTTGGAAAAGTGTTTATTTCTGTATTCCAATATTGCAACTTGCTGAAACCTGTCCACAGTGTTCCTATCATCCAGTTCTAACAGTACTGGGGAAAAAAACACTTACAGAGTGCTTCAAGCATGATTTAGAGCTTGTTTATGGAAAAGTGTTTATTTCTGTATTTCAACATGATTTAGAGCTTGTTTTTGGAAAAGTGTTTATTTCTGTATTCCAATATTGCAACTTGCTGAAACCTGTCCACAGTGTTCCTATCATCCAGTTCTAACAGTACTGGAAAAAAATCACTTACAGAGTGCTTCAAACATAATTTCGAGCTTGTTTATGAAAAAGGGTTTATTTCTGTATTTCACCATGATTTGGAGCTTGTTTTTGGAAAAGTGTTTATTTCTGTATTCCAATATTGCAACTTGCTTAAACCTGTCCACAGTGTTCCTATCATCCAGTTCTAACAGTACTGGAAAAAAATCACTTACAGAGTCCTGAAAACATGATTTAGAGCTTGTTTATGAAAACGTGTTTTTTCTGTATTTCAACATGATTTGGAGCTTGTTTATGAAAAAGTGTTAATTTCTCTATTTCACCATGATTTGGAGCTTGTTTATGAAAAAGTGTTAATTTCTGTATTTCAACATAATTTGAAGCTTGTTTATGAAAAAGTGTTTATTTCTGTATTCCAATTTTGCAAAATGGCTGAAAACTGTCCACAGTGTTCCTATCATCCAGTTCTAACAGTACTGGGAAAAAATCACTTACAGAGTGCTGAAAACATGATTTAGAGCTTGTTTATAAAAAAGTGTTTTTTCTGTATTTCAACATGATTTGGAGCTTGTTTATGAAAAAGTATTTATTTCTGTATTTCACCATGATTTGTAGCTTGTTTTTGGAAAAGTGTTAATTTCTCTATTTCACCATGATTTGGAGCTTGTTTTTGGAAAAGTGTTCATTTCTGTATTTCAACATGATTTGGAGCTTGTTTTTGGAAAAGTGTTTATTTCTGTATTCCAATATTGCAACTTGCTGAAAACTGTCCACAGTGTTCCTATCATCCAGTTCTAACAGTACTGGGGAAAAAATCACTTACAGAGTGCTTCAAACATGATTTAGAGCTTGTTTATGGAAAAGTGTTTATTTCTGTATTTCAACATGATTTGGAGCTTGTTTATGAAAAAGTGTTTATTTCTGTATTTCAACATGATTTAGAGCTTGTTTATGGAAAAGTGTGTATTTCTGTATTTCAACATGATTTAGAGCTTGTTTTTGGAAAAGTGTTAATTTCTGTATTTCAACATGATTTAGAGCTTGTTTTTGGAAAACTGTTCATTTCTGTATTTCAACATGATTTAGAGCTTTTTTTTTGGAAAAGTGTTCATTTCGGTATTTCAACATGATTTAGAGCTTGTTTTTGGAAAAGTGTTTATTTCTGTATTTCAACATGATTTGGAGCTTGTTTTTGGAAAAGTGTTTATTTCTGTATTCCAATATTGCAACTTGCTGAAACCTGTCCACAGTGTTCCTATCATCCAGCTCTAACAGTACTGGAAAAAAAATCACTTACAGAGTGCTGAAAACATGATTTGGAGCTTGTTTATGAAAAAATGTTTATTTCAATATTTCACCATGATTTGGAGCTTGTTTTTGGAAAAGTGTTAATTTCTCTATTTCACCATGATTTGGAGCTTGTTTTTGGAAAAGTGTTTATTTCTGTATTCCAATATTGCAACTTGCTGAAAACTGTCCACAGTGTTCCTATCATCCAGTTCTACCAGTACTGGGGAAAAAAATCACTTACAGAGTGCTTCAAACATGATTTAGAGCTTGTTTATGGAAAAGTGTTTATTTCTGTATTTCAACATGATTTGGAGCTTGTTTTTGGAAAAGTGTTTATTTCTGTATTCCAATATTGCAACTTGCTGAAACCTGTCCACAGTGTTCCTATCATCCAGTTCTAACAGTACTGGGGAAAAAAACACTTACAGAGTGCTTCAAACATGATTTAGAGCTTGTTTATGGAAAAGTGTTTATTTCTGTATTTCAACATGATTTAGAGCTTGTTTTTGGAAAAGTGTTTATTTCTGTATTCCAATATTGCAACTTGCTGAAACCTGTCCACAGTGTTCCTATCATCCAGTTCTAACAGTACTGGGGGAAAAAATCACTTACAGAGTGCTTCAAACATGATTTAGAGCTTGTTTATGGAAAAGTGTTTATTTCTGTATTTCAACATGATTTGGAGCTTGTTTATGAAAAAGTATTTATTTCTGTATTTCAACATGATTTAGAGCTTGTTTATGGAAAAGTGTGTATTTCTGTATTTCAACATGATTTAGAGCTTGTTTTTGGAAAAGTGTTAATTTCTGTATTTCAACATGATTTAGAGCTTGTTTTTGGAAAACTGTTCATTTCTGTATTTCAACATGATTTAGGGCTTTTTTTTTGGAAAAGTGTTCATTTCGGTATTTCAACATGATTTAGAGCTTGTTTTTGGAAAAGTGTTTATTTCTGTATTTCAACATGATTTGGAGCTTGTTTTTGGAAAAGTGTTTATTTCTGTATTCCAATATTGCAACTTGCTGAAACCTGTCCACAGTGTTCCTATCATCCAGCTCCAACAGTACTGGAAAAAAAATCACTTACAGAGTGCTGAAAACATGATTTGGGGCTTGTTTATGAAAAAATGTTTATTTCAATATTTCACCATGATTTGGAGCTTGTTTTTGGAAAAGTGTTAATTTCTCTATTTCACCATGATTTGGAGCTTGTTTTTGGAAAAGTGTTTATTTCTGTATTCCAATATTGCAACTTGCTGAAAACTGTCCACAGTGTTCCTATCATCCAGTTCTAACAGTACTGGGGAAAAAAATCACTTACAGAGTGCTTCAAACATGATTTAGAGCTTGTTTATGGAAAAGTGTTTATTTCTGTATTTCAACATGATTTGGAGCTTGTTTTTGGAAAAGTGTTTATTTCTGTATTCCAATATTGCAACTTGCTGAAACCTGTCCACAGTGTTCCTATCATCCAGTTCTAACAGTACTTGGAAAAAAATCACTTACAGAGTGCTTCAAACATGATTTCGAGCTTGTTTATGAAAAAGGGTTTATTTCTGTATTTCACCATGATTTGGAGCTTGTTTTTGGAAAAGTGTTTATTTCTGTATTCCAATATTGCAACTTGCTTAAACCTGTCCGCAGTGTTCCTATCATCCAGTTCTAACAGTACTGGAAAAAAATCACTTACAGAGTCCTGAAAACATGATTTAGAGCTTGTTTATGAAAACGTGTTTTTTCTGTATTTCAACATGATTTGGAGCTTGTTTATGAAAAAGTGTTAATCAGGATGGTAGGAACACTGTGGACAGTTTTTAGCAAGTTGCAACGTTGAAATACAGAAATAAACACTTTTCCAAAAACAAGCACTAAATCATGTTGAAAAACAGAAAAAACAGTTTTCCATAAACAAGCTCTAAATCATGTTGAAATACAGAAATAGGCACTTTTCAAAAACAAGCTCCAAATCATGTTGAAATACAGAAATAAACACTTTTCCATAAACAAGCTCTAAATCATGTTTGATGCACTCTGTAAGTACATTTTATTTCAGTACTGTTTAATCAGGATGATAGGAACACTGTGGACAGTTTTCAGCAAGTTGCAACATTGAAATACAGAAATAAACACTTTTCCAAAAACAAGCTCTAAATCATGTTGAAACACAGAAAAAAGCACTTTTCAAAAACAAGCTCCAAATCATGTTGAAATAGAGAAATTTACACTTTTCCAAAAACAAGCTCCAAATCATGTTGAAATACAGAAATGAACACTTTTCCAAAAACAAGCTCCAAATCATGTTGAAACACAGAAATAAGCACTTTTCAAAAACAAGCTCCAAATCATGTTGAAATAGAGAAATTTACACTTTTCCAAAAACAAGCTCCAAATCATGTTGAAATACAGAAATAAACACTATTCCATAAACAAGCTCTAAATCATGTTTGATTCACTCTGTAAATAAATTTTATTTCAGTACTGTTTAATCAGGATGATAGGAACACTGTGGACAGTTTTCAGCAAGTTGCAACATTGAAATACAGAAATAAACACTTTTCCAAAACCAAGCTCTAAATCATGTTGAAAAACAGAAAAAACAGTTTTCCACAAACAAGCTCTAAATCATGTTGAAATACAAAAATAAGCACTTTTCAAAAACAAGCTCCAAATCATTTTGAAATACAGAAATTAACACTTTTCCATAAACAAGCTCTAAATCATGTTGAAACACAGAAATAAGCACTTTTCAAAAACAAGCTCCAAATCATGTTGAAATACAGAAATGAACACTTTTCCAAAAACAAGCTCCAAATCATGTTGAAATACAGAAATAAGCACTTTTCAAAAACAAGCTCCAAATCATGTTGAAATACAGAAATAAACACTTTTCCATAAACAAGCTCTAAATCATGTTTGATGCACTCTGTAAGTAAATTTTATTTCAGTACTGTTTAATCAGGATGGTAGGAACACTGTGGACAGTTTTCAGCAAGTTGCAACATTGAAATACAGAAATAAACACTTTTCCAAAAACAAGCTCTAAATCATGTTGAAACACAGAAAAAAGCACTTTTCAAAAACAAGCTCCAAATCATGTTGAAATAGAGAAATTTACACTTTTCCAAAAACAAGCTCCAAATCATGTTGAAATACAGAAATGAACACTTTTCCAAAAACAAGCTCCAAATCATGTTGAAATACAGAAATAAACACTTTTCCATAAACAAGCTCTAAATCATGTTTGATGCAGTCTGTAAGTACATTTTATTTCAGTACTGTTTAATCAGGATGATAGGAACACTGTGGACAGTTTTCAGCAAGTTGCAACGTTGAAATACAGAAATAAACACTTTTCCAAAAACAAGCACTAAATCATGTTGAAAAACAGAAAAAACAGTTTTCCATAAACAAGCTCTAAATCATGTTGAAATACAGAAATAGGCACTTTTCAAAAACAAGCTCCAAATCATGTTGAAATACAGAAATAAACACTTTTCCATAAACAAGCTCTAAATCATGTTTGATGCACCCTGTAAGTAAATTTTATTTCAGTACTGTTTTATTAGGATGATAGGAACACTGTGGACAGTTTTCAGCAAGTTGCAACATTGAAATACAGAAATAAGCACTTTTAAAAAACAAGCTCCAAATCATGTTGAAATACAGAAATGAACACTTTTCCAAAAACAAGCTCCAAATCATGTTGAAATACAGAAATAAACACTTTTCCAAAAACAAGCTCTAAATCATGTTGAAACACAGAAAAAAGCACTTTTCAAAAACAAGCTCCAAATCATGTTGAAATAGAGAAATTTACACTTTTCCAAAAACAAGCTCCAAATCATGTTGAAATACAGAAATGAACACTTTTCCAAAAACAAGCTCCAAATCATGTTGAAACACAGAAATAAGCACTTTTCAAAAACAAGCTCCAAATCATGTTGAAATAGAGAAATTTACACTTTTCCAAAAACAAGCTCCAAATCATGTTGAAATACAGAAATAAACACTATTCCATAAACAAGCTCTAAATCATGTTTGATTCACTCTGTAAATAAATTTTATTTCAGTACTGTTTAATCAGGATGATAGGAACACTGTGGACAGTTTTCAGCAAGTTGCAACATTGAAATACAGAAATAAACACTTTTCCAAAAACAAGCTCTAAATCATGTTGAAACACAGAAAAAAGCACTTTTCAAAAACAAGCTCCAAATCATGTTGAAATAGAGAAATTTACACTTTTCCAAAAACAAGCTCCAAATCATGTTGAAATACAGAAATGAACACTTTTCCAAAAACAAGCTCCAAATCATGTTGAAATACAGAAATAAACACTTTTCCATAAACAAGCTCTAAATCATGTTTGATGCAGTCTGTAAGTACATTTTATTTCAGTACTGTTTAATCAGGATGATAGGAACACTGTGGACAGTTTTCAGCAAGTTGCAACGTTGAAATACAGAAATAAACACTTTTCCAAAAACAAGCACTAAATCATGTTGAAAAACAGAAAAAACAGTTTTCCATAAACAAGCTCTAAATCATGTTGAAATACAGAAATAGGCACTTTTCAAAAACAAGCTCCAAATCATGTTGAAATACAGAAATAAACACTTTTCCATAAACAAGCTCTAAATCATGTTTGATGCACCCTGTAAGTAAATTTTATTTCAGTACTGTTTTATTAGGATGATAGGAACACTGTGGACAGTTTTCAGCAAGTTGCAACATTGAAATACAGAAATAAACACTTTTCCAAAAACAAGCTCTAAATCATGTTGAAACACAGAAATAAGCACTTTTAAAAAACAAGCTCCAAATCATGTTGAAATACAGAAATGAACACTTTTCCAAAAACAAGCTCCAAATCATGTTGAAATACAGAAATAAACACTTTTCCAAAAACAAGCTCTAAATCATGTTGAAACACAGAAATAAGCACTTTTAAAAAACAAGCTCCAAATCATGTTGAAATACAGAAATGAACACTTTTCCAAAAACAAGCTCCAAATCATGTTGAAATACAGAAATAAACACTTTTCCATAAACAAGCTCTAAATCATGTTTGATGCACTCTGTCAGTAAATTTTATTTCAGTACTGTTTAATCAGGATGGTAAGAACACTGTGGACAGTTTTCAGCAAGTTGCAACATTGAAATACAGAAATAAACACTTTTCCAAAAACAAGCTCTAAATCATGTTGAAAAACAGAAAAAACAGTTTTCCATAAACAAGCTCTAAATCATGTTGAAATACAGAAATAGGCACTTTTCAAAAACAAGCTCCAAATCATGTTGAAATACAGAAATAAACACTTTTCCATAAACAAGCTCTAAATCATGTTTGATGCACTCTGTAAGTACATTTTATTTCAGTACTGTTTAATCAGGATGATAGGAACACTGTGGACAGTTTTCAGCAAGTTGCAACATTGAAATACAGAAATTAACACTTTTCCAAAAACAAGCTCTAAATCATGTTGAAACACAGAAATAAGCACTTTTCAAAAACAAGCTCCAAATCATGTTGAAATAGAGAAATTTACACTTTTCCAAAAACAAGCTCCAAATCATGTTGAAATACAGAAATGAACACTTTTCCAAAACAAGCTCCAAATCATGTTGAAATACAGCAATAAGCACTTTTCAAAAACAAGCTCCAAATCATGTTGAAATACAGAAATAAACACTTTTCCATAAACAAGCTCTAAATCATGTTTGATGCACTCTGTAAGTACATTTTATTTCAGTACTGTTTAATCAGGATGATAGGAACACTGTGGACAGTTTTCAGCAAGTTGCAACATTGAAATACAGAAATAAACACTTTTCCAAAAACAAGCTCCAAATCATGTTGAAATAGAGAAATTTACACTTTTCCAAAAACAAGCTCCAAATCATGTTGAAATACAGAAATGAACACTTTTCCAAAAACAAGCTCCAAATCATGTTGAAATATAGAAATAAACACTTTTCCATAAACAAGCTCTAAATCATGTTTGATGCACTCTGTAAGTAAATTTTATTTCAGTACTGTTTAACCAGGATGGTAGGAACACTGTGGACAGTTTTCAGCAAGTTGCAACATTGAAATACAGAAATAAACACTTTTCCAAAAACAAGCTCTAAATCATGTTGAAAAACAGAAAAAACAGTTTACCATAAACAAGCTCTAAATCATGTTGAAATACAGAAATAGGCAATTTTCAAAAACAAGCTCCAAATCATGTTGAAATACAGAAATAAACACTTTTCCATAAACAAGCTCTAAATAATGTTTGATGCACTCTGTAAGTACATTTTATTTCAGTACTGTTTAATCAGGATGGTAGGAACACTGTGGACAGTTTTCAGCAAGTTGCAACATTGAAATACAGAAATAAACACTTTTCCAAAACCAAGCTCTAAATCATGTTGAAAAACAGAAAAAACAGTTTTCCACAAACAAGCTCTAAAACATGTTGAAATACAAAAATAAGCACTTTTCAAAAACAAGCTCCAAATCATTTTGAAATACAGAAATAAACACTTTTCCATTAACAAGCTCTAAATCATGTTTGATGCACCCTGTAAGTAAATTTTATTTCAGTACTGTTTTATCAGGATGATAGGAACACTGTGGACAGTTTTCAGCAAGTTGCAACATTGAAATACAGAAATAAACACTTTTCCAAAAACAAGCTCTAAATCATGTTGAAAAACAGAAAAAAACAGTTTTCCATAAACAAGCTCTAAATCATGTTGAAATACAGAAATAGGCACTTTTCAAAAACAAGCTCCAAATCATGTTGAAATACAGAAATAAACACTTTTCCATAAACAAGCTCTAAATCATGTTTGATGCACTCTGTAAATAAATTTTATTTCAGTACTGTTTAATCAGGATGATAGGAACACTGTGGACAGTTTTCAGCAAGTTGCAACGTTGAAATACAGAAATAAACACTTTTCCAAAAACAAGCACTAAATCATGTTGAAAAACAGAAAAAACAGTTTTCCATAAACAAGCTCTAAATCATGGTGAAATACAGAAATAGGCACTTTTCAAAAACAAGCTCCAAATCATGTTGAAATACAGAAATAAACACTTTTCCATAAACAAGCTCTAAATCATGTTTGATGCACCCTGTAAGTAAATTTTATTTCAGTACTGTTTTATTAGGATGATAGGAACACTGTGGACAGTTTTCAGCAAGTTGCAACATTGAAATACAGAAATAAACACTTTTCCAAAAACAAGCTCTAAATCATGTTGAAACACAGAAATAAGCACTTTTAAAAAACAAGCTCCAAATCATGTTGAAATACAGAAATGAACACTTTTCCAAAAACAAGCTCCAAATCATGTTGAAATACAGAAATAAACACTTTTCCAAAAACAAGCTCTAAATCATGTTGAAACACAGAAATAAGCAGTTTTAAAAAACAAGCTCCAAATCATGTTGAAATACAGAAATGAACACTTTTCCAAAAACAAGCTCTAAATCATGTTGAAACACAGAAATAAGCACTTTTCAAAAACAAGCTCCAAATCATGTTGAAATAGAGAAATTTACACTTTTCCAAAAACAAGCTCCAAATCATGTTGAAATACAGAAATGAACACTTTTCCAAAACAAGCTCCAAATCATGTTGAAATACAGCAATAAGCACTTTTCAAAAACAAGCTCCAAATCATGTTGAAATACAGAAATAAACACTTTTCCATAAACAAGCTCTAAATCATGTTTGATGCACTCTGTAAGTACATTTTATTTCAGTACTGTTTAATCAGGATGATAGGAACACTGTGGACAGTTTTCAGCAAGTTGCAACATTGAAATACAGAAATAAACACTTTTCCAAAAACAAGCTCCAAATCATGTTGAAATAGAGAAATTTACACTTTTCCAAAAACAAGCTCCAAATCATGTTGAAATACAGAAATGAACACTTTTCCAAAAACAAGCTCCAAATCATGTTGAAATATAGAAATAAACACTTTTCCATAAACAAGCTCTAAATCATGTTTGATGCACTCTGTAAGTAAATTTTATTTCAGTACTGTTTAACCAGGATGGTAGGAACACTGTGGACAGTTTTCAGCAAGTTGCAACATTGAAATACAGAAATAAACACTTTTCCAAAAACAAGCTCTAAATCATGTTGAAAAACAGAAAAAACAGTTTACCATAAACAAGCTCTAAATCATGTTGAAATACAGAAATAGGCAATTTTCAAAAACAAGCTCCAAATCATGTTGAAATACAGAAATAAACACTTTTCCATAAACAAGCTCTGAATAATGTTTGATGCACTCTGTAAGTACATTTTATTTCAGTACTGTTTAATCAGGATGGTAGGAACACTGTGGACAGTTTTCAGCAAGTTGCAACATTGAAATACAGAAATAAACACTTTTCCAAAAACAAGCTCTAAATCATGTTGAAAAACAGAAAAAACAGTTTTCCATAAACAAGCTCTAAATCATGTTGAAATACAGAAATAGGCACTTTTCAAAAACAAGCTCCAAATCATGTTGAAATACAGAAATAAACACTTTTCCATAAACAAGCTCTAAATCATGTTTGATGCACTCTGTAAGTACATTTTATTTCAGTACTGTTTTATCAGGATGATAGGAACACTGTGGACAGTTTTCAGCAAGTTGCAACATTGAAATACAGACATAAACACTTTTCCAAAAACAAGCTCTAAATCATGTTGAAACACAGAAATAAGCACTTTTCAAAAACAAGCTCCAAATCACGTTGAAATAGAGAAATTTACACTTTTCCAAAAACAAGCTCCAAATCATGTTGAAATACAGAAATGAACACTTTTCCAAAAACAAGATCTAAATAATGTTTGATGCACTCTGTAAGTAAATTTTATTTCAGTACTGTTTAATCAGGATGGTAGGAACACTGTGGACAGTTTTCAGCAAGTTGCAACATTGAAATACAGAAATAAACACTTTTCCAAAAACAAGCTCTAAATCATGTTGAAAAACAGAAAAAACAGTTTTCCACAAACAAGCTCTAAATCATGTTGAAATACAAAAATAAGCACTTTTCAAAAACAAGCTCCAAATCATTTTGAAATACAGAAATAAACACTTTTCCATAAACAAGCTCTAAATCATGTTTGATGCACCCTGTAAGTAAATTTTATTTCAGTACTGTTTTATTAGGATGATAGGAACACTGTGGACAGTTTTCAGCAAGTTGCAACATTGAAATACAGAAATAAACACTTTTCCAAAAACAAGCTCTAAATCATGTTGAAACACAGAAATAAGCACTTTTAAAAAACAAGCTCCAAATCATGTTGAAATACAGAAATGAACACTTTTCCAAAAACAAGCTCCAAATCATGTTGAAATACAGAAATAAACACTTTTCCAAAAACAAGCTCTAAATCATGTTGAAACACAGAAATAAGCACTTTTAAAAAACAAGCTCCAAATCATGTTGAAATACAGAAATGAACACTTTTCCAAAAACAAGCTCCAAATCATGTTGAAATACAGAAATAAACACTTTTCCATAAACAAGCTCTAAATCATGTTTGATGCACTCTGTCAGTAAATTTTATTTCAGTACTGTTTAATCAGGATGGTAAGAACACTGTGGACAGTTTTCAGCAAGTTGCAACATTGAAATACAGAAATAAACACTTTTCCAAAAACAAGCTCTAAATCATGTTGAAAAACAGAAAAAACAGTTTTCCATAAACAAGCTCTAAATCATGTTGAAATACAGAAATAGGCACTTTTCAAAAACAAGCTCCAAATCATGTTGAAATACAGAAATAAACACTTTTCCATAAACAAGCTCTAAATCATGTTTGATGCACTCTGTAAGTACATTTTATTTCAGTACTGTTTAATCAGGATGATAGGAACACTGTGGACAGTTTTCAGCAAGTTGCAACATTGAAATACAGAAATTAACACTTTTCCAAAAACAAGCTCTAAATCATGTTGAAACACAGAAATAAGCACTTTTCAAAAACAAGCTCCAAATCATGTTGAAATAGAGAAATTTACACTTTTCCAAAAACAAGCTCCAAATCATGTTGAAATACAGAAATGAACACTTTTCCAAAACAAGCTCCAAATCATGTTGAAATACAGCAATAAGCACTTTTCAAAAACAAGCTCCAAATCATGTTGAAATACAGAAATAAACACTTTTCCATAAACAAGCTCTAAATCATGTTTGATGCACTCTGTAAGTACATTTTATTTCAGTACTGTTTAATCAGGATGATAGGAACACTGTGGACAGTTTTCAGCAAGTTGCAACATTGAAATACAGAAATAAACACTTTTCCAAAAACAAGCTCCAAATCATGTTGAAATAGAGAAATTTACACTTTTCCAAAAACAAGCTCCAAATCATGTTGAAATACAGAAATGAACACTTTTCCAAAAACAAGCTCCAAATCATGTTGAAATATAGAAATAAACACTTTTCCATAAACAAGCTCTAAATCATGTTTGATGCACTCTGTAAGTAAATTTTATTTCAGTACTGTTTAACCAGGATGGTAGGAACACTGTGGACAGTTTTCAGCAAGTTGCAACATTGAAATACAGAAATAAACACTTTTCCAAAAACAAGCTCTAAATCATGTTGAAAAACAGAAAAAACAGTTTACCATAAACAAGCTCTAAATCATGTTGAAATACAGAAATAGGCAATTTTCAAAAACAAGCTCCAAATCATGTTGAAATACAGAAATAAACACTTTTCCATAAATAAGCTCTAAATAATGTTTGATGCACTCTGTAAGTACATTTTATTTCAGTACTGTTTAATCAGGATGGTAGGAACACTGTGGACAGTTTTCAGCAAGTTGCAACATTGAAATACAGAAATAAACACTTTTCCAAAACCAAGCTCTAAATCATGTTGAAAAACAGAAAAAACAGTTTTCCACAAACAAGCTCTAAAACATGTTGAAATACAAAAATAAGCACTTTTCAAAAACAAGCTCCAAATCATTTTGAAATACAGAAATAAACACTTTTCCATAAACAAGCTCTAAATCATGTTTGATGCACCCTGTAAGTAAATTTTATTTCAGTACTGTTTTATCAGGATGATAGGAACACTGTGGACAGTTTTCAGCAAGTTGCAACATTGAAATACAGAAATAAACACTTTTCCAAAAACAAGCTCTAAATCATGTTGAAAAACAGAAAAAAACAGTTTTCCATAAACAAGCTCTAAATCATGTTGAAATACAGAAATAGGCACTTTTCAAAAACAAGCTCCAAATCATGTTGAAATACAGAAATAAACACTTTTCCATAAACAAGCTCTAAATCATGTTTGATGCACTCTGTAAATAAATTTTATTTCAGTACTGTTTAATCAGGATGATAGGAACACTGTGGACAGTTTTCAGCAAGTTGCAACGTTGAAATACAGAAATAAACACTTTTCCAAAAACAAGCTCTAAATCATGTTGAAACACAGAAATAAGCACTTTTCAAAAACAAGCTCCAAATCATGTTGAAATAGAGAAATTTACACTTTTCCAAAAACAAGCTCCAAATCATGTTGAAATACAGAAATGAACACTTTTCCAAAACAAGCTCCAAATCATGTTGAAATACAGCAATAAGCACTTTTCAAAAACAAGCTCCAAATCATGTTGAAATACAGAAATAAACACTTTTCCATAAACAAGCTCTAAATCATGTTTGATGCACTCTGTAAGTACATTTTATTTCAGTACTGTTTAACCAGGATGGTAGGAACACTGTGGACAGTTTTCAGCAAGTTGCAACATTGAAATACAGAAATAAACACTTTTCCAAAAACAAGCTCTAAATCATGTTGAAAAACAGAAAAAACAGTTTACCATAAACAAGCTCTAAATCATGTTGAAATACAGAAATAGGCAATTTTCAAAAACAAGCTCCAAATCATGTTGAAATACAGAAATAAACACTTTTCCATAAACAAGCTCTAAATAATGTTTGATGCACTCTGTAAGTACATTTTATTTCAGTACTGTTTAATCAGGATGGTAGGAACACTGTGGACAGTTTTCAGCAAGTTGCAACATTGAAATACAGAAATAAACACTTTTCCAAAAACAAGCTCTAAATCATGTTGAAAAACAGAAAAAACAGTTTTCCATAAACAAGCTCTAAATCATGTTGAAATACAGAAATAGGCACTTTTCAAAAACAAGCTCCAAATCATGTTGAAATACAGAAATAAACACTTTTCCATAAACAAGCTCTAAATCATGTTTGATGCACTCTGTAAGTACATTTTATTTCAGTACTGTTTTATCAGGATGATAGGAACACTGTGGACAGTTTTCAGCAAGTTGCAACATTGAAATACAGACATAAACACTTTTCCAAAAACAAGCTCTAAATCATGTTGAAACACAGAAATAAGCACTTTTCAAAAACAAGCTCCAAATCACGTTGAAATAGAGAAATTTACACTTTTCCAAAAACAAGCTCCAAATCATGTTGAAATACAGAAATGAACACTTTTCCAAAAACAAGATCTAAATAATGTTTGATGCACTCTGTAAGTAAATTTTATTTCAGTACTGTTTAATCAGGATGGTAGGAACACTGTGGACAGTTTTCAGCAAGTTGCAACATTGAAATACAGAAATAAACACTTTTCCAAAAACAAGCTCTAAATCATGTTGAAAAACAGAAAAAACAGTTTTCCACAAACAAGCTCTAAATCATGTTGAAATACAAAAATAAGCACTTTTCAAAAACAAGCTCCAAATCATTTTGAAATACAGAAATAAACACTTTTCCATAAACAAGCTCTAAATCATGTTTGATGCACCCTGTAAGTAAATTTTATTTCAGTACTGTTTTATCAGGATGATAGGAACACTGTGGACAGTTTTCAGCAAGTTGCAACATTGAAATACAGAAATAAACACTTTTCCAAAAACAAGCTCTAAATCATGTTGAAACACAGAAATAAGCACTTTTCAAAAACAAGCTCCAAATCACGTTGAAATTTAGAAATTTACACTTTTCCAAAAACAAGCTCCAAATCATGTTGAAATACAGAAATGAACACTTTTCCAAAAACAAGCTCCAAATCATGTTGAAATACAGAAATAAACACTTTTCCATAAACAAGCTCTAAATCATGTTTGATGAACTCTGTAAGTAAATTTTATTTCAGTACTGTTTAATCAGGATGGTAGGAACACTGTGGACAGTTTTCAGCAAGTTGCAACGTTGAAATACAGAAATAAACACTTTTCCAAAAACAAGCACTAAATCATGTTGAAAAACAGAAAAAACAGTTTTCCATAAACAAGTTCTAAATCATGTTGAAATACAGAAATTACCACTTTTCCAAAAACAAGCTCTAAATCATGTTGAAACACAGAAATAAGCACTTTTCAAAAACAATCTCCAAATCATGTTGAAATAGGGAAATTTACACTTTTCCAAAAACAAGCTCCAAATCACGTTGAAATAGAGAAATTTACACTTTTCCAAAAACAAGCTCCAAATCATGTTGAAATACAGAAATGAACACTTTTCCAAAAACAAGATCTAAATAATGTTTGATGCACTCTGTAAGTAAATTTTATTTCAGTACTGTTTAATCAGGATGGTAGGAACACTGTGGACAGTTTTCAGCAAGTTGCAACATTGAAATACAGAAATAAACACTTTTCCAAAAACAAGCTCTAAATCATGTTGAAAAACAGAAAAAACAGTTTTCCACAAACAAGCTCTAAATCATGTTGAAATACAAAAATAAGCACTTTTCAAAAACAAGCTCCAAATCATTTTGAAATACAGAAATAAACACTTTTCCATAAACAAGCTCTAAATCATGTTTGATGCACCCTGTAAGTAAATTTTATTTCAGTACTGTTTTATCAGGATGATAGGAACACTGTGGACAGTTTTCAGCAAGTTGCAACATTGAAATACAGAAATAAACACTTTTCCAAAAACAAGCTCTAAATCATGTTGAAACACAGAAATAAGCACTTTTCAAAAACAAGCTCCAAATCACGTTGAAATTTAGAAATTTACACTTTTCCAAAAACAAGCTCCAAATCATGTTGAAATACAGAAATGAACACTTTTCCAAAAACAAGCTCCAAATCATGTTGAAATACAGAAATAAACACTTTTCCATAAACAAGCTCTAAATCATGTTTGATGAACTCTGTAAGTAAATTTTATTTCAGTACTGTTTAATCAGGATGGTAGGAACACTGTGGACAGTTTTCAGCAAGTTGCAACGTTGAAATACAGAAATAAACACTTTTCCAAAAACAAGCACTAAATCATGTTGAAAAACAGAAAAAACAGTTTTCCATAAACAAGTTCTAAATCATGTTGAAATACAGAAATTACCACTTTTCCAAAAACAAGCTCTAAATCATGTTGAAACACAGAAATAAGCACTTTTCAAAAACAATCTCCAAATCATGTTGAAATAGGGAAATTTACACTTTTCCAAAAACAAGCTCCAAATCATGTTGAAATACAGAAATGAACAATTTTCCAAAAACAAGCTCCAAATCATGTTGAAATACAGAAATAAACACTTTTCCATAAACAAGCTCTAAATCATGTTTGATGCACTCTGTAAGTACATTTTATTTCAGTACTGTTTAATCAGGATGGTAGGAACACTGTGGACAGTTTTCAGCAAGTTGCAACATTGAAATACAGAAATAAACACTTTTCCAAAACCAAGCTCTAAATCATGTTGAAAAACAGAAAAAACAGTTTTCCACAAACAAGCTCTAAAACATGTTGAAATACAAAAATAAGCACTTTTCAAAAACAAGCTCCAAATCATTTTGAAATACAGAAATAAACACTTTTCCATTAACAAGCTCTAAATCATGTTTGATGCACCCTGTAAGTAAATTTTATTTCAGTACTGTTTTATCAGGATGATAGGAACACTGTGGACAGTTTTCAGCAAGTTGCAACATTGAAATACAGAAATAAACACTTTTCCAAAAACAAGCTCCAAATCATGTTGAAATAGAGAAATTTACACTTTTCCAAAAACAAGCTCCAAATCATGTTGAAATACAGAAATGAACACTTTTCCAAAAACAAGATCTAAATAATGTTTGATGCACTCTGTAAGTAAATTTTATTTCAGTACTGTTTAATCAGGATGGTAGGAACACTGTGGACAGTTTTCAGCAAGTTGCAACATTGAAATACAGAAATAAACACTTTTCCAAAAACAAGCTCTAAATCATGTTGAAAAACAGAAAAAACAGTTTTCCACAAACAAGCTCTAAATCATGTTGAAATACAAAAATAAGCACTTTTCAAAAACAAGCTCCAAATCATTTTGAAATACAGAAATAAACACTTTTCCATAAACAAGCTCTAAATCATGTTTGATGCACCCTGTAAGTAAATTTTATTTCAGTACTGTTTTATCAGGATGATAGGAACACTGTGGACAGTTTTCAGCAAGTTGCAACATTGAAATACAGAAATAAACACTTTTCCAAAAACAAGCTCCAAATCATGTTGAAATAGAGAAATTTACACTTTTCCAAAAACAAGCTCCAAATCATGTTGAAATACAGAAATGAACACTTTTCCAAAAACAAGCTCCAAATCATGTTGAAATATAGAAATAAACACTTTTCCATAAACAAGCTCTAAATCATGTTTGATGCACTCTGTAAGTAAATTTTATTTCAGTACTGTTTAATCAGGATGGTAGGAACACTGTGGACAGTTTTCAGCAAGTTGCAAAATTGAAATACAGAAATAAACACTTTTCCAAAAACAAGCTCTAAATCATGTTGAAAAACAGAAAAAACAGTTTTCCATAAACAAGCTCTAAATCATGTTGAAATACAGAAATAGGCACTTTTCAAAAACAAGCTCCAAATCATGTTGAAATACAGAAATAAACACTTTTCCATAAACAAGCTCTAAATCATGTTTGATGCACTCTGTAAGTACATTTTATTTCAGTACTGTTTTATCAGGATGATAGGAACACTGTGGACAGTTTTCAGCAAGTTGCAACATTGAAATACAGAAATAAACACTTTTCCAAAAACAAGCTCTAAATCATGTTGAAACACAGAAATAAGCACTTTTCAAAAACAAGCTCCAAATCACGTTGAAATAGAGAAATTTACACTTTTCCAAAAACAAGCTCCAAATCATGTTGAAATACAGAAATGAACACTTTTCCAAAAACAAGATCTAAATAATGTTTGATGCACTCTGTAAGTAAATTTTATTTCAGTACTGTTTAATCAGGATGGTAGGAACACTGTGGACAGTTTTCCGCAAGTTGCAACATTGAAATACAGAAATAAACACTTTTCCAAAAACAAGCTCTAAATCATGTTGAAAAACAGAAAAAACAGTTTTCCACAAACAAGCTCTAAATCATGTTGAAATACAAAAATAAGCACTTTTCAAAAACAAGCTCCAAATCATTTTGAAATACAGAAATAAACACTTTTCCATAAACAAGCTCTAAATCATGTTTGATGCACCCTGTAAGTAAATTTTATTTCAGTACTGTTTTATCAGGATGATAGGAACACTGTGGACAGTTTTCAGCAAGTTGCAACATTGAAATACAGAAATAAACACTTTTCCAAAAACAAGCTCTAAATCATGTTGAAACACAGAAATAAGCACTTTTCAAAAACAAGCTCCAAATCACGTTGAAATAGAGAAATTTACACTTTTCCAAAAACAAGCTCCAAATCATGTTGAAATACAGAAATGAACACTTTTCCAAAAACAAGCTCCAAATCATGTTGAAATACAGAAATAAACACTTTTCCATAAACAAGCTCTAAATCATGTTTGATGAACTCTGTAAGTAAATTTTATTTCAGTACTGTTTAATCAGGATGGTAGGAACACTGTGGACAGTTTTCAGCAAGTTGCAACGTTGAAATACAGAAATAAACACTTTTCCAAAAACAAGCTCTAAATCATTTTGAAAAACAGAAAAAACAGTTTTCCATAAACAAGCTCTAAATCATGTTGAAATACAGAAATAGGCACTTTTCAAAAACAAGCTCCAAATCATGTTGAAATACAGAAATAAACACTTTTCCATAAACAAGCTCTAAATCATGTTTGATGCACTCTGTAAGTACATTTTATTTCAGTACTGTTTAATCAGGATGATAGGAACACTGTGGACAGTTTTCAGCAATTTGCAACATTGAAATACAGAAATAAACACTTTTCCAAAAACAAGCTCCGAATCATGTTGAAATACAGAAATGAACACTTTTCCAAAACAAGCTCCAAATCATGTTGAAATACAGCAATAAGCACTTTTCAAAAACAAGCTCCAAATCATGTTGAAATACAGAAATAAACACTTTTCCATAAACAAGCTCTAAATCATGTTTGATGCACTCTGTAAGTAAATTTTATTTCAGTACTGTTTAATCAGGATGGTAGGAACACTGTGGACAGTTTTCAGCAAGTTGCAACATTGAAATACAGAAATAAACACTTTTCCAAAAACAAGCACTAAATCATGTTGAAAAACAGAAAAAACAGTTTTCCATAAACAAGTTCTAAATCATGTTGAAATACAGAAATTACCACTTTTCCAAAAACAAGCTCTAAATCATGTTGAAACACAGAAATAAGCACTTTTCAAAAACAATCTCCAAATCATGTTGAAATAGGGAAATTTACACTTTTCCAAAAACAAGCTCCAAATCATGTTGAAATACAGAAATGAACAATTTTCCAAAAACAAGCTCCAAATCATGTTGAAATACAGAAATAAACACTTTTCCATAAACAAGCTCTAAATCATGTTTGATGCACTCTGTAAGTAAATTTTATTTCAGTACTGTTTAATCAGGATGGTAGGAACACTGTGGACAGTTTTCAGCAAGTTGCAACATTGAAATACAGAAATAAACACTTTTCCAAAAACAAGCTCTAAATCATTTTGAAAAACAGAAAAAACAGTTTTCCATAAACAAGCTCTAAATCATGTTGAAATACAGAAATAGGCGCTTTTCAAAAACAAGCTCCAAATCATGTTGAAATACAGAAATAAACACTTTTCCATAAACAAGCTCTAAATCATGTTTGATGCACTCTGTAAGTACATTTTATTTCAGTACTGTTTAATCAGGATGGTAGGAACACTGTGGACAGTTTTCAGCAAGTTGCAACATTGAAATACAGAAATAAACACTTTTCCAAAACCAAGCTCTAAATCATGTTGAAAAACAGAAAAAACAGTTTTCCACAAACAAGCTCTAAAACATGTTGAAATACAAAAATAAGCACTTTTCAAAAACAAGCTCCAAATCATTTTGAAATACAAAAATAAACACTTTTCCATTAACAAGCTCTAAATCATGTTTGATGCACCCTGTAAGTAAATTTTATTTCAGTACTGTTTTATCAGGATGATAGGAACACTGTGGACAGTTTTCAGCAAGTTGCAACATTGAAATACAGAAATAAACCCTTTTCCAAAAACAAGCTCCAAATCATGTTGAAATAGAGAAATTTACACTTTTCCAAAAACAAGCTCCAAATCATGTTGAAATACAGAAATGAACACTTTTCCAAAAACAAGCTCCAAATCATGTTGAAATATAGAAATAAACACTTTTCCATAAACAAGCTCTAAATCATGTTTGATGCACTCTGTAAGTAAATTTTATTTCAGTACTGTTTTATCAGGATGATAGGAACACTGTGGACAGTTTTCAGCAAGTTGCAACATTGAAATACAGAAATAAACACTTTTCCAAAAACAAGCTCCAAATCATGTTGAAATAGAGAAATTTACACTTTTCCAAAAACAAGCTCCAAATCATGTTGAAATACAGAAATGAACACTTTTCCAAAAACAAGCTCCAAATCATGTTGAAATATAGAAATAAACACTTTTCCATAAACAAGCTCTAAATCATGTTTGATGCACTCTGTAAGTAAATTTTATTTCAGTACTGTTTAATCAGGATGGTAGGAACACTGTGGACAGTTTTCAGCAAGTTGCAAAATTGAAATACAGAAATAAACACTTTTCCAAAAACAAGCTCTAAATCATGTTGAAAAACAGAAAAAACAGTTTTCCATAAACAAGCTCTAAATCATGTTGAAATACAGAAATAGGCACTTTTCAAAAACAAGCTCCAAATCATGTTGAAATACAGAAATAAACACTTTTCCAAAAACAAGCTCTAAATCATGTTGAAAAACAGAAAAAACAGTTTTCCATAAACAAGCTCTAAATCATGTTGAAATACAGAAATAGGCACTTTTCAAAAACAAGCTCCAAATCATGTTGAAATACAGAAATAAACACTTTTCCATAAACAAGCTCTAAATCATGTTTGATGCACTCTGTAAGTACATTTTATTTCAGTACTGTTTTATCAGGATGATAGGAACACTGTGGACAGTTTTCAGCAAGTTGCAACATTGAAATACAGAAATAAACACTTTTCCAAAAACAAGCTCTAAATCATGTTGAAACACAGAAATAAGCACTTTTCAAAAACAAGCTCCAAATCACGTTGAAATAGAGAAATTTACACTTTTCCAAAAACAAGCTCCAAATCATGTTGAAATACAGAAATGAACACTTTTCCAAAAACAAGATCTAAATAATGTTTGATGCACTCTGTAAGTAAATTTTATTTCAGTACTGTTTAATCAGGATGGTAGGAACACTGTGGACAGTTTTCCGCAAGTTGCAACATTGAAATACAGAAATAAACACTTTTCCAAAAACAAGCTTTAAATCATGTTGAAAAACAGAAAAAACAGTTTTCCACAAACAAGCTCTAAATCATGTTGAAATACAAAAATAAGCACTTTTCAAAAACAAGCTCCAAATCATTTTGAAATACAGAAATAAACACTTTTCCATAAACAAGCTCTAAATCATGTTTGATGCACTCTGTAAGTACATTTTATTTCAGTACTGTTTAATCAGGATGATAGGAACACTGTGGACAGTTTTCAGCAAGTTGCAACATTGAAATACAGAAATAAACACTTTTCCAAAAACAAGCTCCAAATCATGTTGAAATAGAGAAATTTACACTTTTCCAAAAACAAGCTCCAAATCATGTTGAAATACAGAAATGAACACTTTTCCAAAAACAAGCTCCAAATCATGTTGAAATATAGAAATAAACACTTTTCCATAAACAAGCTCTAAACCATGTTTGATGCACTCTGTAAGTAAATTTTATTTCAGTACTGTTTAACCAGGATGGTAGGAACACTGTGGACAGTTTTCAGCAAGTTGCAACATTGAAATACAGAAATAAACACTTTTCCAAAAACAAGCTCTAAATCATGTTGAAAAACAGAAAAAACTGTTTACCATAAACAAGCTCTAAATCATGTTGAAATACAGAAATAGGCACTTTTCAAAAACAAGCTCCAAATCATGTTGAAATACAGAAATAAACACTTTTCCATAAACAAGCTCTAAATAATGTTTGATGCACTCTGTAAGTACATTTTATTTCAGTACTGTTTAATCAGGATGGTAGGAACACTGTGGACAGTTTTCAGCAAGTTGCAACATTGAAATACAGAAATAAACACTTTTCCAAAACCAAGCTCTAAATCATGTTGAAAAACAGAAAAAACAGTTTTCCACAAACAAGCTCTAAAACATGTTGAAATACAAAAATAAGCACTTTTCAAAAACAAGCTCCAAATCATTTTGAAATACAGAAATAAACACTTTTCCATTAACAAGCTCTAAATCATGTTTGATGCACCCTGTAAATAAATTTTATTTCAATACTGTTTTATCAGGATGATAGGAACACTGTGGACAGTTTTCAGCAAGTTGCAACATTGAAATACAGAAATAAACACTTTTCCAAAAACAAGCTCCAAATCATGTTGAAATAGAGAAATTTACACTTTTCCAAAAACAAGCTCCAAATCATGTTGAAATACAGAAATGAACACTTTTCCAAAAACAAGCTCCAAATCATGTTGAAATATAGAAATAAACATTTCTCCATAAACAAGCTCTAAATCATGTTTGATGCACTCTGTAAGTAAATTTTATTTCAGTACTGTTTAATCAGGATGGTAGGAACACTGTGGACAGTTTTCAGCAAGTTGCAAAATTGAAATACAGAAATAAACACTTTTCCAAAAACAAGCTCTAAATCATGTTGAAAAACAGAAAAAACAGTTTTCCATAAACAAGCTCTAAATCATGTTGAAATACAGAAATAGGCACTTTTCAAAAACAAGCTCCAAATCATGTTGAAATACAGAAATAAACACTTTTCCATAAACAAGCTCTAAATCATGTTTGATGCACTCTGTAAGTACATTTTATTTCAGTACTGTTTTATCAGGATGATAGGAACACTGTGGACAGTTTTCAGCAAGTTGCAACATTGAAATACAGAAATAAACACTTTGTAATAGCTGTCGCTTTCCTCATCCTCAGATGAGGTGAGGAGAGAAGGATCTTCTGACCAAAATGCGGGTTCAGGGAAATATGCCATCTTTATTATAAATACGATGGTCACGTAACAAAACAAAACACTTTCAAAACTACAAAATAACAAAACGACGTACAACGGAACCTGAACATAAACTCACATCAACAAACGTAAACTCACGAACAGGAACGTACATCAAAACGCACGAACAGCCAAACAGTCCCATATGTGAAAAACCATCGACAACACGAGAGACATCACAGGAGACAATCACCCACAAACAAACAGTGAGAATGCCCTACCTAAATATGACTCTTGATTAGAGGAAAACGCAAACCACCTGCCTCTAATCAAGAGCCATACCAGGCAAACCAAAACCAACATAGAAACAGATAACATAGAATGCCCACCCAACCTCACGTCCTGACCAACTAACACACAAAACTAACATAAATAGGTCAGGAACGTGACAGTACCCCCCCCCACAAGGTGCGAACTCCGGACGCACCAGCACAAAGTCTAGGGGAGGGTCTGGGTGGGCATCTAACCACGGTGGTGGCTCAGGCTCCGGGCGCGGTTCCCACCCCACCATAATCCATCCTAACTTCCTCCCTCCAAGAATGTCCACCCTCTTTTTTCCCCCACACAATTCTCTTAATAATATACCTAATAAGGATAACACCGGGACAGAGAGATAAATCAAGATAGAGGGATAGATAAGAATATAGAGGTAGATGAAGATAGAGAGGGAGATCAGGATAGAGGGGCAACTCCGGACTGAAAGGCAGCTCCGGACAGAGAGACAGCTCTGGACTGATGGGCAGTTCTGGGTATTTAGCCTTTTCAGGCTGAAGGGCAGCTCATGGCTGACTGACGAATCTCGACGCTCATGGCTGGCTGACGGCTCTCGACGCTCATGGCAGGCTGACGGCTCTCGACGCTCATGGCAGGCTGACGGCTCTCGACGCTCATGGCAGGCTGACGGCTCTCGACGCTCATGGCAGGCTGACGGCTCTGGCTGCTCATGGCTCTCTGACGGCTCTGGCTGCTCATGGCTCTCTGACGGCTCTGGCTGCTCATGGCTCTCTGACGGCTCTGGCTGCTCATGGCTCTCTGACGGCTCTGGCTGCTCATGGCTCGCTGGCGGCTCTGGCAGATCCTGTCTGGTTGGCGGCTCTGGCAGATCCTGTCTGGTTGGCGGCTCTGGCAGATCCTGTCTGGTTGGCGGCTCTGGCAGATCCTGTCTGGTTGGCGGCTCTGGCAGATCCTGTCTGGTTGGCGGCTCTGGCAGATCCTGTCTGGCTGACGGCTCTAGCGGCTCCTGTCTGGCTGATGGCTCTAGCGGCTCCTGTCTGGCTGACGGCTCTGTATGCTCATGGCAGACGGGCGGCTTTGCAGGCTCATGGCAGACGGGCGGCTTTGCAGGCTCCTGGCAGACGGATGGCTCAGACGGCGCTGGGGAGACGGATGGCTCAGATGGCGCTGGGGAGACGGATGGCTCAGATGGCGCTGGGGAGACGGATGGCTCAGATGGCGCTGGGGAGACGGATGGCTCAGATGGCGCTGGGGAGACGGATGGCTCTGGCCGGATATGGCGCACTGTAGACCTGGTGCGTGGTGCCGGAACTGGAGGCACCGTGCTAATGATAAGCACCTTCCTACTAGTGCGGGGAGCAGGGACAGGGCACACTGTATTCTCAAAGCCTACTCTATCCCTGATGCGTGGTACCGGCACTGGTGACGCCGGGCTGAGGACAAGCACATCAGGATTAGTAGGGGGAGAATATACAGTGTGTACAGGGCTCTGGAGACGCACTGGTAGCTTAGTGCGTGGGGCCGGAACTGGAGGCACCGGGCTAGATACACGCACTACAGGGAGAGTGCGTGGAGGAGGAACAGGGCTCAGGATACGCACTGGTAGCCTAGTGCGTAGTGTAGACACTGTAGGTACTAGGCTGGGGCGGGGAGGTGGTGCCGGAAATACCGGACCGTGGAGGCGTACTGGCACTCTTGTGCATTGAGCTTGCCCAACCTTACCTGGTTGAATACTCCCGGTTGCCCGACCAGTGCGGGGAGGTGGAATAACCCGCACCGGGCTATGTAGGCGAACCGGGGAAACCATGCGTAAGGCAGGTGCCATGTATGCCGGCCCGAGGAGACGCACTGGAGACCAGACGCGTTGAGCCGGCCTCATGACACCTGGCTCAATCCTCAATCTAGCCCTACCAGTGCGGGGAGGTGGAATAACCCGCACTGGGCTATGCACTCGTACAGGAGACACCGTGCGCTCTACTGCGTAACACGGCGCCTGCCCGTACTCCCGCTCTCCACGGTTAGCCTGAGAAGTGGGCGCAGGTCTCCTACCTGCCCTTGGCCCACTATCTCCTAGCCCCCCCCCAAGAAATTTTTGGGAATTACTCACGGGCTTTTTTGGCTTCCGTGCCAGACGCGTTCCCTCATAGCTCCGGTTCCTCTCCCAGGTAGCCTCTGCTCTCCTCAATGCCTCCACCTGTTCCCATGGGAGGCGATCCCTCCCAGCCAGGATCTCCTCCCAAGTGTAGCAACCCTTTCCATCCAAAACATCGTCCCATGTCCATTGCTCCTTTCTCTCCTGTCCCTTACCCCGTTTCGTTTTCCCTTGCCGCTTGGTCTTAGCGTGTTGGTGGGTGATTCTGTAATAGCTGTCGCTTTCCTCATCCTCAGATGAGGTGAGGAGAGAAGGATCTTCTGACCAAAATGCGGGTTCAGGGAAATATGCCATCTTTATTATAAATACGATGGTCACGTAACAAAACAAAACACTTTCAAAACTACAAAATAACAAAACGACGTACAACGGAACCTGAACATAAACTCACATCAACAAACGTAAACTCACGAACAGGAACGTACATCAAAACGCACGAACAGCCAAACAGTCCCATATGTGAAAAACCATCGACAACACGAGAGACATCACAGGAGACAATCACCCACAAACAAACAGTGAGAATGCCCTACCTAAATATGACTCTTGATTAGAGGAAAACGCAAACCACCTGCCTCTAATCAAGAGCCATACCAGGCAAACCAAAACCAACATAGAAACAGATAACATAGAATGCCCACCCAACCTCACGTCCTGACCAACTAACACACAAAACTAACATAAATAGGTCAGGAACGTGACACACTTTTCCAAAAACAAGCTCTAAATCATGTTGAAACACAGAAATAAGCACTTTTCAAAAACAAGCTCCAAATCACGTTGAAATAGAGAAATTTACACTTTTCCAAAAACAAGCTCCAAATCATGTTGAAATACAGAAATGAACACTTTTCCAAAAACAAGCTCCAAATCATGTTGAAATACAGAAATAAACACTTTTCCATAAACAAGCTCTAAATCATGTTTGATGAACTCTGTAAGTAAATTTTATTTCAGTACTGTTTAATCAGGATGGTAGGAACACTGTGGACAGTTTTCAGCAAGTTGCAACGTTGAAATACAGAAATAAACACTTTTCCAAAAACAAGCACTAAATCATGTTGAAAAACAGAAAAAACAGTTTTCCATAAACAAGTTCTAAATCATGTTGAAATACAGAAATGAACACTTTTCCAAAAACAAGCTCCAAATCATGTTGAAATACAGAAATGAACACTTTTCCAAAAACAAGCTCCAAATCATGTTGAAATACATAAATAAGCACTTTTCAAAAACAAGCTCCAAATCATGTTGAAATACAGAAATAAACACTTTTCCATAAACAAGCTCTAAATCATGTTTGATGCACTCTGTAAATAATTTTTTTTCAGTACTGTTTAATCAGGATGATAGGAACACTGTGGACAGTTTTCAGCAAGTTGCAACATTGAAATACAGAAATAAACACTTTTCCAAAAACAAGCTCTAAATCATGTTGAAAAACAGAAAAAACAGTTTTCCACAATCAAACTCTAAATCATGTTGAAATACAAAAATAAGCACTTTTCAAAAACAAGCTCCAAATCATTTTGAAATACAGAAATAAACACTTTTCCATAAACAAGCTCTAAATCATGTTTGATGCACCCTGTAAGTAAATTTTATTTCAGTACTGTTTTATCAGGATGATAGGAACACTGTGGACAGTTTTCAGCAAGTTGCAACATTGAAATACAGAAATAAACACTTTTCCAAAAACAAGCTCTAAATCATGTTGAAACACAGAAATAAGCACTTTTCAAAAACAAGCTCCAAATCACGTTGAAATAGAGAAATTTACACTTTTCCAAAAACAAGCTCCAAATCATGTTGAAATACAGAAATGAACACTTTTCCAAAAACAAGCTCCAAATCATGTTGAAATACAGAAATAAACACTTTTCCATAAACAAGCTCTAAATCATGTTTGATGAACTCTGTAAGTAAATTTTATTTCAGTACTGTTTAATCAGGATGGTAGGAACACTGTGGACAGTTTTCAGCAAGTTGCAACGTTGAAATACAGAAATAAACACTTTTCCAAAAACAAGCTCTAAATCATTTTGAAAAACAGAAAAAACAGTTTTCCATAAACAAGCTCTAAATCATGTTGAAATACAGAAATAGGCACTTTTCAAAAACAAGCTCCAAATCATGTTGAAATACAGAAATAAACACTTTTCCATAAACAAGCTCTAAATCATGTTTGATGCACTCTGTAAGTACATTTTATTTCAGTACTGTTTAATCAGGATGATAGGAACACTGTGGACAGTTTTCAGCAAGTTGCAACATTGAAATACAGAAACAAACACTTTTCCAAAAACAAGCTCCGAATCATGTTGAAATACAGAAATGAACACTTTTCCAAAACAAGCTCCAAATCATGTTGAAATACAGCAATAAGCACTTTTCAAAAACAAGCTCCAAATCATGTTGAAATACAGAAATAAACACTTTTCCATAAACAAGCTCTAAATCATGTTTGATGCACTCTGTAAGTACATTTTATTTCAGTACTGTTTAATCAGGATGATAGGAACACTGTGGACAGTTTTCAGCAAGTTGCAACATTGAAATACAGAAATAAACACTTTTCCAAAAACAAGCTCCAAATCATGTTGAAATAGAGAAATTTACACTTTTCCAAAAACAAGCTCCAAATCATGTTGAAATACAGAAATGAACACTTTTCCAAAAACAAGCTCCAAATCATGTTGAAATATAGAAATAAACACTTTTCCATAAACAAGCTCTAAACCATGTTTGATGCACTCTGTAAGTAAATTTTATTTCAGTACTGTTTAACCAGGATGGTAGGAACACTGTGGACAGTTTTCAGCAAGTTGCAACATTGAAATACAGAAATAAACACTTTTCCAAAAACAAGCTCTAAATCATGTTGAAAAACAGAAAAAACAGTTTACCATAAACAAGCTCTAAATCATGTTGAAATACAGAAATAGGCACTTTTCAAAAACAAGCTCCAAATCATGTTGAAATACAGAAATAAACACTTTTCCATAAACAAGCTCTAAATAATGTTTGATGCACTCTGTAAGTACATTTTATTTCAGTACTGTTTAATCAGGATGGTAGGAACACTGTGGACAGTTTTCAGCAAGTTGCAACATTGAAATACAGAAATAAACACTTTTCCAAAACCAAGCTCTAAATCATGTTGAAAAACAGAAAAAACAGTTTTCCACAAACCAGCTCTAAAACATGTTGAAATACAAAAATAAGCACTTTTCAAAAACAAGCTCCAAATCATGTTGAAATAGAGAAATTTACACTTTTCCAAAAACAAGCTCCAAATCATGTTGAAATACAGAAATGAACACTTTTCCAAAAACAAGCTCCAAATCATGTTGAAATATAGAAATAAACACTTTTCCATAAACAAGCTCTAAACCATGTTTGATGCACTCTGTAAGTAAATTTTATTTCAGTACTGTTTAACCAGGATGGTAGGAACACTGTGGACAGTTTTCAGCAAGTTGCAACATTGAAATACAGAAATAAACACTTTTCCAAAAACAAGCTCTAAATCATGTTGAAAAACAGAAAAAACAGTTTACCATAAACAAGCTCTAAATCATGTTGAAATACAGAAATAGGCACTTTTCAAAAACAAGCTCCAAATCATGTTGAAATACAGAAATAAACACTTTTCCATAAACAAGCTCTAAATAATGTTTGATGCACTCTGTAAGTACATTTTATTTCAGTACTGTTTAATCAGGATGGTAGGAACACTGTGGACAGTTTTCAGCAAGTTGCAACATTGAAATACAGAAATAAACACTTTTCCAAAACCAAGCTCTAAATCATGTTGAAAAACAGAAAAAACAGTTTTCCACAAACCAGCTCTAAAACATGTTGAAATACAAAAATAAGCACTTTTCAAAAACAAGCTCCAAATCATTTTGAAATACAGAAATAAACACTTTTCCATTAACAAGCTCTAAATCATGTTTGATGCACCCTGTAAGTAAATTTTATTTCAGTACTGTTTTATCAGGATGATAGGAACACTGTGGACAGTTTTCAGCAAGTTGCAACATTGAAATACAGAAATAAACACTTTTCCAAAAACAAGCTCCAAATCATGTTGAAATAGAGAAATTTACACTTTTCCAAAAACAAGCTCCAAATCATGTTGAAATACAGAAATGAACACTTTTCCAAAAACAAGCTCCAAATCATGTTGAAATATAGAAATAAACACTTCTCCATAAACAAGCTCTAAATCATGTTTGATGCACTCTGTAAGTAAATTTTATTTCAGTACTGTTTAATCAGGATGGTAGGAACACTGTGGACAGTTTTCAGCAAGTTGCAAAATTGAAATACAGAAATAAACACTTTTCCAAAAACAAGCTCTAAATCATGTTGAAAAACAGAAAAAACAGTATTCCATAAACAAGCTCTAAATCATGTTGAAATACAGAAATAGGCACTTTTCAAAAACAAGCTCCAAATCATGTTGAAATACAGAAATAAACACTTTTCCATAAACAAGCTCTAAATCATGTTTGATGCACTCTGTAAGTACATTTTATTTCAGTACTGTTTTATCAGGATGATAGGAACACTGTGGACAGTTTTCAGCAAGTTGCAACATTGAAATACAGAAATAAACACTTTTCCAAAAACAAGCTCTAAATCATGTTGAAACACAGAAATAAGCACTTTTCAAAAACAAGCTCCAAATCACGTTGAAATAGAGAAATTTACACTTTTCCAAAAACAAGCTCCAAATCATGTTGAAATACAGAAATGAACACTTTTCCAAAAACAAGCTCCAAATCATGTTGAAATACAGAAATAAACACTTTTCCATAAACAAGCTCTAAATCATGTTTGATGAACTCTGTAAGTAAATTTTATTTCAGTACTGTTTAATCAGGATGGTAGGAACACTGTGGACAGTTTTCAGCAAGTTGCAACGTTGAAATACAGAAATAAACACTTTTCCAAAAACAAGCACTAAATCATGTTGAAAAACAGAAAAAACAGTTTTCCATAAACAAGTTCTAAATCATGTTGAAATACAGAAATGAACACTTTTCCAAAAACAAGCTCCAAATCATGTTGAAATACAGAAATGAACACTTTTCCAAAAACAAGCTCCAAATCATGTTGAAATACATAAATAAGCACTTTTCAAAAACAAGCTCCAAATCATGTTGAAATACAGAAATAAACACTTTTCCATAAACAAGCTCTAAATCATGTTTGATGCACCCTGTAAGTAAATTTTATTTCAGTACTGTTTTATCAGGATGATAGGAACACTGTGGACAGTTTTCAGCAAGTTGCAACATTGAAATACAGAAATAAACACTTTTCAAAAACAAGCTCCAAATCATGTTGAAATAGAGAAATTTACACTTTTCCAAAAACAAGCTCCAAATCATGTTGAAATACAGAAATGAACACTTTTCCAAAAACAAGCTCCAAATCATGTTGAAATACAGAAATAAACACTTTTCCATAAACAAGCTCTAAATCATGTTTGATGCACTCTGTAAGTAAATTTTATTTCAGTACTGTTTTATCAGGATGATAGGAACACTGTGGACAGTTTTCAGCAAGTTGCAACATTGAAATACAGAAATTACCACTTTTCCAAAAACAAGCTCTAAATCATGTTGAAACACAGAAATAAGCACTTTTCAAAAACAATCTCCAAATCATGTTGAAATAGGGAAATTTACACTTTTCCAAAAACAAGCTCCAAATCATGTTGAAATACAGAAATGAACACTTTTCCAAAAACAAGCTCCGAATCATGTTGAAATACAGAAATTTACACTTTTCCAAAAACAAGCTCCAAATCATGTTGAAATACAGAAATAAGCACTTTTCAAAAACAAGCTCCAAATCATGTTGAAATACAGAAATAAACACTTTTCCATAAACAAGCTCTAAATCATGTTTGATGCACTCTGTAAGTAAATTTTATTTCAGTACTGTTTAATCAGGATGGTAGGAACACTGTGGACAGTTTTCAGCAAGTTGCAACATTGAAATACAGAAATAAACACTTTTCCAAAAACAAGCTCTAAATCATGTTGAAAAACAGAAAAAACAGTTTTCCATAAACAAGCTCTAAATCATGTTGAAATACAGAAATAGGCACTTTTCAAAAACAAGCTCCAAATCATGTTGAAATACAGAAATAAACACTTTTCCATAAACAAGCTCTAAATCATGTTTGATGCACTCTGTAAGTACATTTTATTTCAGTACTGTTTAATCAGGATGATAGGAACACTGTGGACAGTTTTCAGCAATTTGCAACATTGAAATACAGAAATAAACACTTTTCCAAAAACAAGCTCTAAATCATGTTGAAACACAGAAATAAGCACTTTTCAAAAACTAGCTCCAAATCATGTTGAAATAGAGAAATTTACACTTTTCCAAAAACAAGCTCCAAATCATGTTGAAATACAGAAATGAACACTTTTCCAAAAACAAGCTCCGAATCATGTTGAAATACAGAAATGAACACTTTTCCAAAACAAGCTCCAAATCATGTTGAAATACAGCAATAAGCACTTTTCAAAAACAAGCTCCAAATCATGTTGAAATACAGAAATAAACACTTTTCCATAAACAAGCTCTAAATCATGTTTGATGCACTCTGTAAGTACATTTTATTTCAGTACTGTTTAATCAGGATGATAGGAACACTGTGGACAGTTTTCAGCAAGTTGCAACATTGAAATACAGAAATAAACACTTTTCCAAAAACAAGCTCCAAATCATGTTGAAATAGAGAAATTTACTCTTTTCCAAAAACAAGCTCCAAATCATGTTGAAATACAGAAATGAACACTTTTCCAAAAACAAGCTCCAAATCATGTTGAAATATAGAAATAAACACTTTTCCATAAACAAGCTCTAAATCATGTTTGATGCACTCTGTAAATAATTTTTTTTCAGTACTGTTTAATCAGGATGATAGGAACACTGTGGACAGTTTTCAGCAAGTTGCAACGTTGAAATACAGAAATAAACACTTTTCCATAAACAAACTCTAAATAATGTTTGATGCACTCTGTAAGTAAATTTTATTTCAGTACTGTTTAATCAGGATGGTAGGAACACTGTGGACAGTTTTCAGCAAGTTGCAACATTGAAATACAGAAATTACCACTTTTCCAAAAACAAGCTCAAAATCATGTTGAAACACAGAAATAAGCACTTTTCAAAAACAATCTCCAAATCATGTTGAAATAGGGAAATTTACACTTTTCCAAAAACAAGCTCCAAATCATGTTGAAATACAGAAATGAACAATTTTCCAAAAACAAGCTCCAAATCATGTTGAAATACAGAAATAAACACTTTTCCATAAACAAGCTCTAAATCATGTTTGATGCACTCTGTAAGTACATTTTATTTCAGTACTGTTTAATCAGGATGATAGGAACACTGTGGACAGTTTTCAGCAATTTGCAACATTGAAATACAGAAATAAACACTTTTCCAAAAACAAGCTCTAAATCATGTTGAAACACAGAAATAAGCACTTTTCAAAAACAAGCTCCAAATCATGTTGAAATAGAGAAATTTACACTTTTCCAAAAACAAGCTCCAAATCATGTTGAAATACAGAAATGAACACTTTTCCAAAAACAAGCTCCGAATCATGTTGAAATACAGAAATGAACACTTTTCCAAAACAAGCTCCAAATCATGTTGAAATACAGCAATAAGCACTTTTCAAAAACAAGCTCCAAATCATGTTGAAATACAGAAATAAACACTTTTCCATAAACAAGCTCTAAATCATGTTTGATGCACTCTGTAAGTACATTTTATTTCAGTACTGTTTAATCAGGATGATAGGAACACTGTGGACAGTTTTCAGCAAGTTGCAACATTGAAATACAGAAATAAACACTTTTCCAAAAACAAGCTCCAAATCATGTTGAAATAGAGAAATTTACACTTTTCCAAAAACAAGCTCCAAATCATGTTGAAATACAGAAATGAACACTTTTCCAAAAACAAGCTCCAAATCATGTTGAAATATAGAAATAAACACTTTTCCATAAACAAGCTCTAAATCATGTTTGATGTACTCTGTAAGTAAATTTTATTTCAGTACTGTTTAACCAGGATGGTAGGAACACTGTGGACAGTTTTCAGCAAGTTGCAACATTGAAATACAGAAATAAACACTTTTCCAAAAACAAGCTCTAAATCATGTTGAAAAACAGAAAAAACAGTTTTCCATAAACAAGCTCTAAATCATGTTGAAATACAGAAATAGGCACTTTTCAAAAACAAGCTCCAAATCATGTTGAAATACAGAAATAAACACTTTTCCATAAACAAGCTCTAAATAATGTTTGATGCACTCTGTAAGTACATTTTATTTCAGTACTGTTTAATCAGGATGGTAGGAACACTGTGGACAGTTTTCAGCAAGTTGCAACATTGAAATACAGAAATAAACACTTTTCCAAAACCAAGCTCTAAATCATGTTGAAAAACAGAAAAAACAGTTTTCCACAAACAAGCTCTAAATCATGTTGAAATACAAAAATAAGCACTTTTCAAAAACAAGCTCCAAATCATTTTGAAATACAGAAATAAACACTTTTCCATTAACAAGCTCTAAATCATGTTTGATGCACCCTGTAAGTAAATTTTATTTCAGTACTGTTTTATCAGGATGATAGGAACACTGTGGACAGTTTTCAGCAAGTTGCAACATTGAAATACAGAAATAAACACTTTTCCAAGAACAAGCTCCAAATCATGTTGAAATAGAGAAATTTACACTTTTCCAAAATAAAGCTCCAAATCATGTTGAAATACAGAAATGAACACTTTTCCAAAAACAAGCTCTAAATCATGTTTGATGCACTCTGTAAGTAAATTTTATTTCAGTACTGTTTAATCAGGATGGTAGGAACACTGTGGACAGTTTTCAGCAAGTTGCAAAATTGAAATACAGAAATAAACACTTTTCCAAAAACAAGCTCTAAATCATGTTGAAAAACAGAAAAAACAGTTTTCCATAAACAAGCTCTAAATCATGTTGAAATACAGAAATAGGCACTTTTCAAAAACAAGCTCCAAATCATGTTGAAATGCAGAAATAAACACTTTTCCATAAACAAGCTCTAAATCATGTTTGATGCACTCTGTAAGTACATTTTATTTCAGTACTGTTTAATCAGGATGATAGGAACATTGTGGACAGTTTTCAGCAAGTTGCAACGTTGAAATACAGAAATAAACACTTTTCCATAAACAAGCTCTAAATAATGTTTGATGAACTCTGTAAGTAAATTTTATTTCAGTACTGTTTAATCAGGATGGTAGGAACACTGTGGACAGTTTTCAGCAAGTTGCAACATTGAAATACAGAAATAAACACTTTTCAAAAAACAAGCTCTAAATCATGTTGAAAAACAGAAAAAACAGTTTTCCACAAACAAGCTCTAAATCATGTTGAAATACAAAAATAAGCACTTTTCAAAAACAAGCTCCAAATCATTTTGAAATACAGAAATAAACACTTTTCCATAAACAAGCTCTAAATCATGTTTGATGCACTCTGTAAGTAAATTTTATTTCAGTACTGTTTTATCAGGATGATAGGAACACTGTGGACAGTTTCAGCAAGTTGCAACATTGAAATACAGAAATAAACACTTTTCCAAAAACAAGCTCTAAATCATGTTGAAAAACAGAAAAAACAGTTTTCCATAAACAAGCTCTAAATCATGTTGAAATACAGAAATAGGCACTTTTCAAAAACAAGCTCCAAATCATGTTGAAATGCAGAAATAAACACTTTTCCATAAACAAGCTCTAAATCATGTTTGATGCACCCTGTAAGTAAATTTTATTTCAGTACTGTTTTATCAGGATGATAGGAACACTGTGGACAGTTTCAGCAAGTTGCAACATTGAAATACAGAAATAAACACTTTTCCAAAAACAAGCTCTAAATCATGTTGAAACACAGAAATAAGCACTTTTCAAAAACAAGCTCCAAATCATGTTGAAATAGAGAAATTTACACTTTTCCAAAAACAAGCTCCAAATCATGTTGAAATACAGAAATGAACACTTTTCCAAAAACAAGCTCCGAATCATGTTGAAATACAGAAATGAACACTTTTCCAAAACAAGCTCCAAATCATGTTGAAATACAGCAATAAGCACTTTTCAAAAACAAGCTCCAAATCATGTTGAAATACAGAAATAAACACTTTTCCATAAACAAGCTCTAAATCATGTTTGATGCACTCTGTAAGTAAATTTTATTTCAGTACTGTTTAATCAGGATGGTAGGAACACTGTGGACAGTTTTCAGCAAGTTGCAACATTGAAATACAGAAATAAACACTTTTCAAAAAACAAGCTCTAAATCATGTTGAAAAACAGAAAAAACAGTTTTCCACAAACAAGCTCTAAATCATGTTGAAATACAAAAATAAGCACTTTTCAAAAACAAGCTCCAAATCATTTTGAAATACAGAAATAAACACTTTTCCATAAACAAGCTCTAAATCATGTTTGATGCACCCTGTAAGTAAATTTTATTTCAGTACTGTTTTATCAGGATGATAGGAACACTGTGGACAGTTTCAGCAAGTTGCAACATTGAAATACAGAAATAAACACTTTTCCAAAAACAAGCTCTAAATCATGTTGAAACACAGAAATAAGCACTTTTCAAAAACAAGCTCCAAATCATGTTGAAATAGAGAAATTTACACTTTTCCAAAAACAAGCTCCAAATCATGTTGAAATACAGAAATGAACACTTTTCCAAAAACAAGCTCCAAATCATGTTGAAATATAGAAATAAACACTTTTCCATAAACAAGCTCTAAATCATGTTTGATGCACTCTGTAAGTAAATTTTATTTCAGTACTGTTTAATCAGGATGGTAGGAACACTGTGGACAGTTTTCATCAAGTTGCAAAATTGAAATACAGAAATAAACACTTTTCCAAAAACAAGCTCTAAATCATGTTGAAAAACAGAAAAAACAGTTTTCCATAAACAAGCTCTAAATCATGTTGAAATACAGAAATAGGCACTTTTCAAAAACAAGCTCCAAATCATGTTGAAATGCAGAAATAAACACTTTTCCATAAACAAGCTCTAAATCATGTTTGATGCACCCTGTAAGTAAATTTTATTTCAGTACTGTTTTATCAGGATGATAGGAACACTGTGGACAGTTTCAGCAAGTTGCAACATTGAAATACAGAAATAAACACTTTTCCAAAAACAAGCTCTAAATCATGTTGAAACACAGAAATAAGCACTTTTCAAAAACAAGCTCCAAATCATGTTGAAATAGAGAAATTTACACTTTTCCAAAAACAAGCTCCAAATCATGTTGAAATACAGAAATGAACACTTTTCCAAAAACAAGCTCCGAATCATGTTGAAATACAGAAATGAACACTTTTCCAAAACAAGCTCCAAATCATGTTGAAATACAGCAATAAGCACTTTTCAAAAACAAGCTCCAAATCATGTTGAAATACAGAAATAAACACTTTTCCATAAACAAGCTCTAAATCATGTTTGATGCACTCTGTAAGTACATTTTATTTCAGTACTGTTTAATCAGGATGATAGGAACACTGTGGACAGTTTTCAGCAAGTTGCAACATTGAAATACAGAAATAAACACTTTTCCAAAAACAAGCTCTAAATCATGTTGAAAAACAGAAAAAACAGTTTTCCATAAACAAGCTCTAAATCATGTTGAAATACAGAAATAGGCACTTTTCAAAAACAAGCTCCAAATCATGTTGAAATACAGAAATAAACACTTTTCCATAAACAAGCTCTAAATAATGTTTGATGCACTCTGTAAGTAAATTTTATTTCAGTACTATTTAATCAGGATGGTAGGAACACTGTGGACAGTTTTCAGCAAGTTGCAACATTGAAATACAGAAATAAACACTTTTCCAAAAACAAGCTCTAAATCATGTTGAAAAACAGAAAAAACAGTTTTCCATAAACAAGCTCTAAATCATGTTGAAATACAGAAATAGGCACTTTTCAAAAACAAGCTCCAAATCATGTTGAAATACAGAAATAAACACTTTTCCATAAACAAGCTCTAAATCATGTTTGATGCACTCTGTAAGTACATTTTATTTCAGTACTGTTTAATCAGGATGATAGGAACACTGTGGACAGTTTTCAGCAAGTTGCAACATTGAAATACAGAAATAAACACTTTTCCAAAAACAAGCTCCAAATCATGTTGAAATAGAGAAATTTACACTTTTCCAAAAACAAGCTCCAAATCATGTTGAAATACAGAAATGAACACTTTTCCAAAAACAAGCTCCAAATCATGTTGAAATATAGAAATAAACACTTTTCCATAAACAAGCTCTAAATCATGTTTGATGCACTCTGTAAGTAAATTTTATTTCAGTACTGTTTAACCAGGATGGTAGGAACACTGTGGACAATTTTCAGCAAGTTGCAACATTGAAATACAGAAATAAACACTTTTCCAAAACCAAGCTCTAAATCATGTTGAAAAACAGAAAAAACAGTTTTCCACAAACAAGCTCTAAATCATGTTGAAATACAAAAATAAGCACTTTTCAAAAACAAGCTCCAAATCATTTTGAAATACAGAAATAAACACTTTTCCATTAACAAGCTCTAAATCATGTTTGATGCACCCTGTAAGTAAATTTTATTTCAGTACTGTTTTATCAGGATGATAGGAACACTGTGGACAGTTTTCAGCAAGTTGCAACATTGAAATACAGAAATAAACACTTTTCCAAAAACAAGCTCCAAATCATGTTGAAATAGAGAAATTTACACTTTTCCAAAAACAAGCTCCAAATCATGTTGAAATACAGAAATGAACACTTTTCCAAAAACAAGCTCTAAATCATGTTTGATGCACTCTGTAAGTAAATTTTATTTCAGTACTGTTTTATCAGGATGATAGGAACACTGTGGACAGTTTCAGCAAGTTGCAACATTGAAATACAGAAATAAACACTTTTCCAAAAACAAGCTCTAAATCATGTTGAAAAACAGAAAAAACAGTTTTCCATAAACAAGCTCTAAATCATGTTGAAATACAGAAATAGGCACTTTTCAAAAACAAGCTCCAAATCATGTTGAAATACAGAAATAAACACTTTTCCATAAACAAGCTCTAAATAATGTTTGATGCACTCTGTAAGTACATTTTATTTCAGTACTGTTTAATCAGGATGGTAGGAACACTGTGGACAGTTTTCAGCAAGTTGCAACATTGAAATACAGAAATAAACACTTTTCCAAAACCAAGCTCTAAATCATGTTGAAAAACAGAAAAAACAGTTTTCCACAAACAAGCTCTAAATCATGTTGAAATACAAAAATAAGCACTTTTCAAAAACAAGCTCCAAATCATTTTGAAATACAGAAATAAACACTTTTCCATTAACAAGCTCTAAATCATGTTTGATGCACCCTGTAAGTAAATTTTATTTCAGTACTGTTTTATCAGGATGATAGGAACACTGTGGACAGTTTTCAGCAAGTTGCAACATTGAAATACAGAAATAAACACTTTTCCAAAAACAAGCTCCAAATCATGTTGAAATAGAGAAATTTACACTTTTCCAAAAACAAGCTCCAAATCATGTTGAAATACAGAAATGAACACTTTTCCAAAAACAAGCTCTAAATCATGTTTGATGCACTCTGTAAGTAAATTTTATTTCAGTACTGTTTTATCAGGATGATAGGAACACTGTGGACAGTTTCAGCAAGTTGCAACATTGAAATACAGAAATAAACACTTTTCCAAAAACAAGCTCTAAATCATGTTGAAACACAGAAATAAGCACTTTTCAAAAACAAGCTCCAAATCATGTTGAAATAGAGAAATTTACACTTTTCCAAAAACAAGCTCCAAATCATGTTGAAATACAGAAATGAACACTTTTCCAAAAACAAGCTCCGAATCATGTTGAAATACAGAAATGAACACTTTTCCAAAACAAGCTCCAAATCATGTTGAAATACAGCAATAAGCACTTTTCAAAAACAAGCTCCAAATCATGTTGAAATACAGAAATAAACACTTTTCCATAAACAAGCTCTAAATCATGTTTGATGCACTCTGTAAGTACATTTTATTTCAGTACTGTTTAATCAGGATGATAGGAACACTGTGGACAGTTTTCAGCAAGTTGCAACATTGAAATACAGAAATAAACACTTTTCCAAAAACAAGCTCCAAATCATGTTGAAATAGAGAAATTTACACTTTTCCAAAAACAAGCTCCAAATCATGTTGAAATACAGAAATGAACACTTTTCCAAAAACAAGCTCCAAATCATGTTGAAATATAGAAATAAACACTTTTCCATAAACAAGCTCTAAATCATGTTTGATGCACTCTGTAAGTAAATTTTATTTCAGTACTGTTTAACCAGGATGGTAGGAACACTGTGGACAGTTTTCAGCAAGTTGCAACATTGAAATACAGAAATAAACACTTTTCCAAAAACAAGCTCTAAATCATGTTGAAACACAGAAATAAGCACTTTTCAAAAACAAGCTCCAAATCATGTTGAAATAGAGAAATTTACACTTTTCCAAAAACAAGCTCCAAATCATGTTGAAATACAGAAATGAACACTTTTCCAAAAACAAGCTCCGAATCATGTTGAAATACAGAAATGAACACTTTTCCAAAACAAGCTCCAAATCATGTTGAAATACAGCAATAAGCACTTTTCAAAAACAAGCTCCAAATCATGTTGAAATACAGAAATAAACACTTTTCCATAAACAAGCTCTAAATCATGTTTGATGCACTCTGTAAGTACATTTTATTTCAGTACTGTTTAATCAGGATGATAGGAACACTGTGGACAGTTTTCAGCAAGTTGCAACATTGAAATACAGAAATAAACACTTTTCCAAAAACAAGCTCCAAATCATGTTGAAATAGAGAAATTTACACTTTTCCAAAAACAAGCTCCAAATCATGTTGAAATACAGAAATGAACACTTTTCCAAAAACAAGCTCCAAATCATGTTGAAATATAGAAATAAACACTTTTCCATAAACAAGCTCTAAATCATGTTTGATGCACTCTGTAAGTAAATTTTATTTCAGTACTGTTTAACCAGGATGGTAGGAACACTGTGGACAGTTTTCAGCAAGTTGCAACATTGAAATACAGAAATAAACACTTTTCCAAAAACAAGCTCTAAATCATGTTGAAAAACAGAAAAAACAGTTTTCCATAAACAAGCTCTAAATCATGTTGAAATACAGAAATAGGCACTTTTCCATAAACAAGCTCTAAATAATGTTTGATGCACTCTGTAAGTACATTTTATTTCAGTACTGTTTAACCAGGATGGTAGGAACACTGTGGACAGTTTTCAGCAAGTTGCAACATTGAAATACAGAAATAAACACTTTTCCAAAACCAAGCTCTAAATCATGTTGAAAAACAGAAAAAACAGTTTTCCACAAACAAGCTCTAAATCATGTTGAAATACAAAAATAAGCACTTTTCAAAAACAAGCTCTAGATCATGTTGAAACACAGAAATAAGCACTTTTCAAAAACAAGCTCCAAATCATGTTGAAATAGAGAAATTTACACTTTTCCAAAAACAAGCTCCAAATCATGTTGAAATACAGAAATGAACACTTTTCCAAAAACAAGCTCCAAATCATGTTGAAATATAGAAATAAACACTTTTCCATAAACAAGCTCTAAATCATGTTTGATGCACTCTGTAAGTAAATTTTATTTCAGTACTGTTTAATCAGGATGGTAGGAACACTGTGGACAGTTTTCATCAAGTTGCAAAATTGAAATACAGAAATAAACACTTTTCCAAAAACAAGCTCTAAATCATGTTGAAAAACAGAAAAAACAGTTTTCCATAAACAAGCTCTAAATCATGTTGAAATACAGAAATAGGCACTTTTCAAAAACAAGCTCCAAATCATGTTGAAATGCAGAAATAAACACTTTTCCATAAACAAGCTCTAAATCATGTTTGATGCACCCTGTAAGTAAATTTTATTTCAGTACTGTTTTATCAGGATGATAGGAACACTGTGGACAGTTTCAGCAAGTTGCAACATTGAAATACAGAAATAAACACTTTTCCAAAAACAAGCTCTAAATCATGTTGAAACACAGAAATAAGCACTTTTCAAAAACAAGCTCCAAATCATGTTGAAATAGAGAAATTTACACTTTTCCAAAAACAAGCTCCAAATCATGTTGAAATACAGAAATGAACACTTTTCCAAAAACAAGCTCCGAATCATGTTGAAATACAGAAATGAACACTTTTCCAAAACAAGCTCCAAATCATGTTGAAATACAGCAATAAGCACTTTTCAAAAACAAGCTCCAAATCATGTTGAAATACAGAAATAAACACTTTTCCATAAACAAGCTCTAAATCATGTTTGATGCACTCTGTAAGTACATTTTATTTCAGTACTGTTTAATCAGGATGATAGGAACACTGTGGACAGTTTTCAGCAAGTTGCAACATTGAAATACAGAAATAAACACTTTTCCAAAAACAAGCTCCAAATCATGTTGAAATAGAGAAATTTACACTTTTCCAAAAACAAGCTCCAAATCATGTTGAAATACAGAAATGAACACTTTTCCAAAAACAAGCTCCAAATCATGTTGAAATATAGAAATAAACACTTTTCCATAAACAAGCTCTAAATCATGTTTGATGCACTCTGTAAGTAAATTTTATTTCAGTACTGTTTAACCAGGATGGTAGGAACACTGTGGACAGTTTTCAGCAAGTTGCAACATTGAAATACAGAAATAAACACTTTTCCAAAAACAAGCTCTAAATCATGTTGAAAAACAGAAAAAACAGTTTTCCATAAACAAGCTCTAAATCATGTTGAAATACAGAAATAGGCACTTTTCAAAAACAAGCTCCAAATCATGTTGAAATACAGAAATAAACACTTTTCCATAAACAAGCTCTAAATAATGTTTGATGCACTCTGTAAGTAAATTTTATTTCAGTACTATTTAATCAGGATGGTAGGAACACTGTGGACAGTTTTCAGCAAGTTGCAACATTGAAATACAGAAATAAACACTTTTCCAAAAACAAGCTCTAAATCATGTTGAAAAACAGAAAAAACAGTTTTCCATAAACAAGCTCTAAATCATGTTGAAATACAGAAATAGGCACTTTTCAAAAACAAGCTCCAAATCATGTTGAAATACAGAAATAAACACTTTTCCATAAACAAGCTCTAAATCATGTTTGATGCACTCTGTAAGTACATTTTATTTCAGTACTGTTTAATCAGGATGATAGGAACACTGTGGACAGTTTTCAGCAAGTTGCAACATTGAAATACAGAAATAAACACTTTTCCAAAAACAAGCTCCAAATCATGTTGAAATAGAGAAATTTACACTTTTCCAAAAACAAGCTCCAAATCATGTTGAAATACAGAAATGAACACTTTTCCAAAAACAAGCTCCAAATCATGTTGAAATATAGAAATAAACACTTTTCCATAAACAAGCTCTAAATCATGTTTGATGCACTCTGTAAGTAAATTTTATTTCAGTACTGTTTAACCAGGATGGTAGGAACACTGTGGACAATTTTCAGCAAGTTGCAACATTGAAATACAGAAATAAACACTTTTCCAAAACCAAGCTCTAAATCATGTTGAAAAACAGAAAAAACAGTTTTCCACAAACAAGCTCTAAATCATGTTGAAATACAAAAATAAGCACTTTTCAAAAACAAGCTCCAAATCATTTTGAAATACAGAAATAAACACTTTTCCATTAACAAGCTCTAAATCATGTTTGATGCACCCTGTAAGTAAATTTTATTTCAGTACTGTTTTATCAGGATGATAGGAACACTGTGGACAGTTTTCAGCAAGTTGCAACATTGAAATACAGAAATAAACACTTTTCCAAAAACAAGCTCCAAATCATGTTGAAATAGAGAAATTTACACTTTTCCAAAAACAAGCTCCAAATCATGTTGAAATACAGAAATGAACACTTTTCCAAAAACAAGCTCTAAATCATGTTTGATGCACTCTGTAAGTAAATTTTATTTCAGTACTGTTTTATCAGGATGATAGGAACACTGTGGACAGTTTCAGCAAGTTGCAACATTGAAATACAGAAATAAACACTTTTCCAAAAACAAGCTCTAAATCATGTTGAAAAACAGAAAAAACAGTTTTCCATAAACAAGCTCTAAATCATGTTGAAATACAGAAATAGGCACTTTTCAAAAACAAGCTCCAAATCATGTTGAAATACAGAAATAAACACTTTTCCATAAACAAGCTCTAAATAATGTTTGATGCACTCTGTAAGTACATTTTATTTCAGTACTGTTTAATCAGGATGGTAGGAACACTGTGGACAGTTTTCAGCAAGTTGCAACATTGAAATACAGAAATAAACACTTTTCCAAAACCAAGCTCTAAATCATGTTGAAAAACAGAAAAAACAGTTTTCCACAAACAAGCTCTAAATCATGTTGAAATACAAAAATAAGCACTTTTCAAAAACAAGCTCCAAATCATTTTGAAATACAGAAATAAACACTTTTCCATTAACAAGCTCTAAATCATGTTTGATGCACCCTGTAAGTAAATTTTATTTCAGTACTGTTTTATCAGGATGATAGGAACACTGTGGACAGTTTTCAGCAAGTTGCAACATTGAAATACAGAAATAAACACTTTTCCAAAAACAAGCTCCAAATCATGTTGAAATAGAGAAATTTACACTTTTCCAAAAACAAGCTCCAAATCATGTTGAAATACAGAAATGAACACTTTTCCAAAAACAAGCTCTAAATCATGTTTGATGCACTCTGTAAGTAAATTTTATTTCAGTACTGTTTTATCAGGATGATAGGAACACTGTGGACAGTTTCAGCAAGTTGCAACATTGAAATACAGAAATAAACACTTTTCCAAAAACAAGCTCTAAATCATGTTGAAACACAGAAATAAGCACTTTTCAAAAACAAGCTCCAAATCATGTTGAAATAGAGAAATTTACACTTTTCCAAAAACAAGCTCCAAATCATGTTGAAATACAGAAATGAACACTTTTCCAAAAACAAGCTCCGAATCATGTTGAAATACAGAAATGAACACTTTTCCAAAACAAGCTCCAAATCATGTTGAAATACAGCAATAAGCACTTTTCAAAAACAAGCTCCAAATCATGTTGAAATACAGAAATAAACACTTTTCCATAAACAAGCTCTAAATCATGTTTGATGCACTCTGTAAGTACATTTTATTTCAGTACTGTTTAATCAGGATGATAGGAACACTGTGGACAGTTTTCAGCAAGTTGCAACATTGAAATACAGAAATAAACACTTTTCCAAAAACAAGCTCCAAATCATGTTGAAATAGAGAAATTTACACTTTTCCAAAAACAAGCTCCAAATCATGTTGAAATACAGAAATGAACACTTTTCCAAAAACAAGCTCCAAATCATGTTGAAATATAGAAATAAACACTTTTCCATAAACAAGCTCTAAATCATGTTTGATGCACTCTGTAAGTAAATTTTATTTCAGTACTGTTTAACCAGGATGGTAGGAACACTGTGGACAGTTTTCAGCAAGTTGCAACATTGAAATACAGAAATAAACACTTTTCCAAAAACAAGCTCTAAATCATGTTGAAAAACAGAAAAAACAGTTTTCCATAAACAAGCTCTAAATCATGTTGAAATACAGAAATAGGCACTTTTCAAAAACAAGCTCCAAATCATGTTGAAATACAGAAATAAACACTTTTCCATAAACAAGCTCTAAATAATGTTTGATGCACTCTGTAAGTAAATTTTATTTCAGTACTATTTAATCAGGATGGTAGGAACACTGTGGACAGTTTTCAGCAAGTTGCAACATTGAAATACAGAAATAAACACTTTTCCAAAAACAAGCTCTAAATCATGTTGAAAAACAGAAAAAACAGTTTTCCATAAACAAGCTCTAAATCATGTTGAAATACAGAAATAGGCACTTTTCAAAAACAAGCTCCAAATCATGTTGAAATACAGAAATAAACACTTTTCCATAAACAAGCTCTAAATCATGTTTGATGCACTCTGTAAGTACATTTTATTTCAGTACTGTTTAATCAGGATGATAGGAACACTGTGGACAGTTTTCAGCAAGTTGCAACATTGAAATACAGAAATAAACACTTTTCCAAAAACAAGCTCCAAATCATGTTGAAATAGAGAAATTTACACTTTTCCAAAAACAAGCTCCAAATCATGTTGAAATACAGAAATGAACACTTTTCCAAAAACAAGCTCCAAATCATGTTGAAATATAGAAATAAACACTTTTCCATAAACAAGCTCTAAATCATGTTTGATGCACTCTGTAAGTAAATTTTATTTCAGTACTGTTTAACCAGGATGGTAGGAACACTGTGGACAATTTTCAGCAAGTTGCAACATTGAAATACAGAAATAAACACTTTTCCAAAACCAAGCTCTAAATCATGTTGAAAAACAGAAAAAACAGTTTTCCACAAACAAGCTCTAAATCATGTTGAAATACAAAAATAAGCACTTTTCAAAAACAAGCTCCAAATCATTTTGAAATACAGAAATAAACACTTTTCCATTAACAAGCTCTAAATCATGTTTGATGCACCCTGTAAGTAAATTTTATTTCAGTACTGTTTTATCAGGATGATAGGAACACTGTGGACAGTTTTCAGCAAGTTGCAACATTGAAATACAGAAATAAACACTTTTCCAAAAACAAGCTCCAAATCATGTTGAAATAGAGAAATTTACACTTTTCCAAAAACAAGCTCCAAATCATGTTGAAATACAGAAATGAACACTTTTCCAAAAACAAGCTCTAAATCATGTTTGATGCACTCTGTAAGTAAATTTTATTTCAGTACTGTTTTATCAGGATGATAGGAACACTGTGGACAGTTTCAGCAAGTTGCAACATTGAAATACAGAAATAAACACTTTTCCAAAAACAAGCTCTAAATCATGTTGAAAAACAGAAAAAACAGTTTTCCATAAACAAGCTCTAAATCATGTTGAAATACAGAAATAGGCACTTTTCAAAAACAAGCTCCAAATCATGTTGAAATACAGAAATAAACACTTTTCCATAAACAAGCTCTAAATAATGTTTGATGCACTCTGTAAGTACATTTTATTTCAGTACTGTTTAATCAGGATGGTAGGAACACTGTGGACAGTTTTCAGCAAGTTGCAACATTGAAATACAGAAATAAACACTTTTCCAAAACCAAGCTCTAAATCATGTTGAAAAACAGAAAAAACAGTTTTCCACAAACAAGCTCTAAATCATGTTGAAATACAAAAATAAGCACTTTTCAAAAACAAGCTCCAAATCATTTTGAAATACAGAAATAAACACTTTTCCATTAACAAGCTCTAAATCATGTTTGATGCACCCTGTAAGTAAATTTTATTTCAGTACTGTTTTATCAGGATGATAGGAACACTGTGGACAGTTTTCAGCAAGTTGCAACATTGAAATACAGAAATAAACACTTTTCCAAAAACAAGCTCCAAATCATGTTGAAATAGAGAAATTTACACTTTTCCAAAAACAAGCTCCAAATCATGTTGAAATACAGAAATGAACACTTTTCCAAAAACAAGCTCTAAATCATGTTTGATGCACTCTGTAAGTAAATTTTATTTCAGTACTGTTTTATCAGGATGATAGGAACACTGTGGACAGTTTCAGCAAGTTGCAACATTGAAATACAGAAATAAACACTTTTCCAAAAACAAGCTCTAAATCATGTTGAAACACAGAAATAAGCACTTTTCAAAAACAAGCTCCAAATCATGTTGAAATAGAGAAATTTACACTTTTCCAAAAACAAGCTCCAAATCATGTTGAAATACAGAAATGAACACTTTTCCAAAAACAAGCTCCGAATCATGTTGAAATACAGAAATGAACACTTTTCCAAAACAAGCTCCAAATCATGTTGAAATACAGCAATAAGCACTTTTCAAAAACAAGCTCCAAATCATGTTGAAATACAGAAATAAACACTTTTCCATAAACAAGCTCTAAATCATGTTTGATGCACTCTGTAAGTACATTTTATTTCAGTACTGTTTAATCAGGATGATAGGAACACTGTGGACAGTTTTCAGCAAGTTGCAACATTGAAATACAGAAATAAACACTTTTCCAAAAACAAGCTCCAAATCATGTTGAAATAGAGAAATTTACACTTTTCCAAAAACAAGCTCCAAATCATGTTGAAATACAGAAATGAACACTTTTCCAAAAACAAGCTCCAAATCATGTTGAAATATAGAAATAAACACTTTTCCATAAACAAGCTCTAAATCATGTTTGATGCACTCTGTAAGTAAATTTTATTTCAGTACTGTTTAACCAGGATGGTAGGAACACTGTGGACAGTTTTCAGCAAGTTGCAACATTGAAATACAGAAATAAACACTTTTCCAAAAACAAGCTCTAAATCATGTTGAAACACAGAAATAAGCACTTTTCAAAAACAAGCTCCAAATCATGTTGAAATAGAGAAATTTACACTTTTCCAAAAACAAGCTCCAAATCATGTTGAAATACAGAAATGAACACTTTTCCAAAAACAAGCTCTAAATCATGTTGAAACACAGAAATAAGCACTTTTCAAAAACAAGCTCCAAATCATGTTGAAATAGAGAAATTTACACTTTTCCAAAAACAAGCTCCAAATCATGTTGAAATACAGAAATGAACACTTTTCCAAAAACAAGCTCCGAATCATGTTGAAATACAGAAATGAACACTTTTCCAAAACAAGCTCCAAATCATGTTGAAATACAGCAATAAGCACTTTTCAAAAACAAGCTCCAAATCATGTTGAAATACAGAAATAAACACTTTTCCATAAACAAGCTCTAAATCATGTTTGATGCACTCTGTAAGTACATTTTATTTCAGTACTGTTTAATCAGGATGATAGGAACACTGTGGACAGTTTTCAGCAAGTTGCAACATTGAAATACAGAAATAAACACTTTTCCAAAAACAAGCTCCAAATCATGTTGAAATAGAGAAATTTACACTTTTCCAAAAACAAGCTCCAAATCATGTTGAAATACAGAAATGAACACTTTTCCAAAAACAAGCTCCAAATCATGTTGAAATATAGAAATAAACACTTTTCCATAAACAAGCTCTAAATCATGTTTGATGCACTCTGTAAGTAAATTTTATTTCAGTACTGTTTAACCAGGATGGTAGGAACACTGTGGACAGTTTTCAGCAAGTTGCAACATTGAAATACAGAAATAAACACTTTTCCAAAAACAAGCTCTAAATCATGTTGAAACACAGAAATAAGCACTTTTCAAAAACAAGCTCCAAATCATGTTGAAATAGAGAAATTTACACTTTTCCAAAAACAAGCTCCAAATCATGTTGAAATACAGAAATGAACACTTTTCCAAAAACAAGCTCCGAATCATGTTGAAATACAGAAATGAACACTTTTCCAAAACAAGCTCCAAATCATGTTGAAATACAGCAATAAGCACTTTTCAAAAACAAGCTCCAAATCATGTTGAAATACAGAAATAAACACTTTTCCATAAACAAGCTCTAAATCATGTTTGATGCACTCTGTAAGTACATTTTATTTCAGTACTGTTTAATCAGGATGATAGGAACACTGTGGACAGTTTTCAGCAAGTTGCAACATTGAAATACAGAAATAAACACTTTTCCAAAAACAAGCTCCAAATCATGTTGAAATAGAGAAATTTACACTTTTCCAAAAACAAGCTCCAAATCATGTTGAAATACAGAAATGAACACTTTTCCAAAAACAAGCTCCAAATCATGTTGAAATATAGAAATAAACACTTTTCCATAAACAAGCTCTAAATCATGTTTGATGCACTCTGTAAGTAAATTTTATTTCAGTACTGTTTAACCAGGATGGTAGGAACACTGTGGACAGTTTTCAGCAAGTTGCAACATTGAAATACAGAAATAAACACTTTTCCAAAAACAAGCTCTAAATCATGTTGAAAAACAGAAAAAACAGTTTTCCATAAACAAGCTCTAAATCATGTTGAAATACAGAAATAGGCACTTTTCCATAAACAAGCTCTAAATAATGTTTGATGCACTCTGTAAGTACATTTTATTTCAGTACTGTTTAATCAGGATGGTAGGAACACTGTGGACAGTTTTCAGCAAGTTGCAACATTGAAATACAGAAATAAACACTTTTCCAAAACCAAGCTCTAAATCATGTTGAAAAACAGAAAAAACAGTTTTCCACAAACAAGCTCTAAATCATGTTGAAATACAAAAATAAGCACTTTTCAAAAACAAGCTCCAAATCATTTTGAAATACAGAAATAAACACTTTTCCATTAACAAGCTCTAAATCATGTTTGATGCACCCTGTAAGTAAATTTTATTTCAGTACTGTTTTATCAGGATGATAGGAACACTGTGGACAGTTTTCAGCAAGTTGCAACATTGAAATACAGAAATAAACACTTTTCCAAAAACAAGCTCCAAATCATGTTGAAATAGAGAAATTTACACTTTTCCAAAAACAAGCTCCAAATCATGGTTGAAATACAGAAATGAACACTTTTCCAAAAACAAGCTCCAAATCATGTTGAAATATAGAAATAAACACTTTTCCATAAACAAGCTCTAAATCATGTTTGATGCACTCTGTAAGTAAATTTTATTTCAGTACTGTTTAATCAGGATGGTAGGAACACTGTGGACAGTTTTCAGCAAGTTGCAACATTGAAATACAGAAATAAACACTTTTCCAAAAACAAGCTCTAAATCATGTTGAAAAACAGAAAAAACAGTTTTCCATAAACAAGCTCTAAATCATGTTGAAATACAGAAATAGGCACTTTTCAAAAACAAGCTCCAAATCATGTTGAAATACAGAAATAAACACTTTTCCATAAACAAGCTCTAAATCATGTTTGATGCACTCTGTAAGTACATTTTATTTCAGTACTGTTTAATCAGGATGATAGGAACACTGTGGACAGTTTTCAGCAATTTGCAACATTGAAATACAGAAATAAACACTTTTCCAAAAACAAGCTCTAAATCATGTTGAAACACAGAAATAAGCACTTTTCAAAAACAAGCTCCAAATCATGTTGAAATAGAGAAATTTACACTTTTCCAAAAACAAGCTCCAAATCATGTTGAAATACAGAAATGAACACTTTTCCAAAAACAAGCTCCGAATCATGTTGAAATACAGAAATGAACACTTTTCCAAAACAAGCTCCAAATCATGTTGAAATACAGCAATAAGCACTTTTCAAAAACAAGCTCCAAATCATGTTGAAATACAGAAATAAACACTTTTCCATAAACAAGCTCTAAATCATGTTTGATGCACTCTGTAAGTACATTTTATTTCAGTACTGTTTAATCAGGATGATAGGAACACTGTGGACAGTTTTCAGCAAGTTGCAACATTGAAATACAGAAATAAACACTTTTCCAAAAACAAGCTCCAAATCATGTTGAAATAGAGAAATTTACACTTTTCCAAAAACAAGCTCCAAATCATGTTGAAATACAGAAATGAACACTTTTCCAAAAACAAGCTCCAAATCATGTTGAAATATAGAAATAAACACTTTTCCATAAACAAGCTCTAAATCATGTTTGATGCACTCTGTAAGTAAATTTTATTTCAGTACTGTTTAACCAGGATGGTAGGAACACTGTGGACAGTTTTCAGCAAGTTGCAACATTGAAATACAGAAATAAACACTTTTCCAAAAACAAGCTCTAAATCATGTTGAAAAACAGAAAAAACAGTTTTCCATAAACAAGCTCTAAATCATGTTGAAATACAGAAATAGGCACTTTTCCATAAACAAGCTCTAAATAATGTTTGATGCACTCTGTAAGTACATTTTATTTCAGTACTGTTTAATCAGGATGGTAGGAACACTGTGGACAGTTTTCAGCAAGTTGCAACATTGAAATACAGAAATAAACACTTTTCCAAAACCAAGCTCTAAATCATGTTGAAAAACAGAAAAAACAGTTTTCCACAAACAAGCTCTAAATCATGTTGAAATACAAAAATAAGCACTTTTCAAAAACAAGCTCCAAATCATTTTGAAATACAGAAATAAACACTTTTCCATTAACAAGCTCTAAATCATGTTTGATGCACCCTGTAAGTAAATTTTATTTCAGTACTGTTTTATCAGGATGATAGGAACACTGTGGACAGTTTTCAGCAAGTTGCAACATTGAAATACAGAAATAAACACTTTTCCAAAAACAAGCTCCAAATCATGTTGAAATAGAGAAATTTACACGTTTCCAAAAACAAGCTCCAAATCATGGTTGAAATACAGAAATGAACACTTTTCCAAAAACAAGCTCCAAATCATGTTGAAATATAGAAATAAACACTTTTCCATAAACAAGCTCTAAATCATGTTTGATGCACTCTGTAAGTAAATTTTATTTCAGTACTGTTTAATCAGGATGGTAGGAACACTGTGGACAGTTTTCAGCAAGTTGCAACATTGAAATACAGAAATAAACACTTTTCCAAAAACAAGCTCTAAATCATGTTGAAAAACAGAAAAAACAGTTTTCCATAAACAAGCTCTAAATCATGTTGAAATACAGAAATAGGCACTTTTCAAAAACAAGCTCCAAATCATGTTGAAATACAGAAATAAACACTTTTCCATAAACAAGCTCTAAATCATGTTTGATGCACTCTGTAAGTACATTTTATTTCAGTACTGTTTAATCAGGATGATAGGAACACTGTGGACAGTTTTCAGCAATTTGCAACATTGAAATACAGAAATAAACACTTTTCCAAAAACAAGCTCTAAATCATGTTGAAACACAGAAATAAGCACTTTTCAAAAACAAGCTCCAAATCATGTTGAAATAGAGAAATTTACACTTTTCCAAAAACAAGCTCCAAATCATGTTGAAATACAGAAATGAACACTTTTCCAAAAACAAGCTCCGAATCATGTTGAAATACAGAAATGAACACTTTTCCAAAACAAGCTCCAAATCATGTTGAAATACAGCAATAAGCACTTTTCAAAAACAAGCTCCAAATCATGTTGAAATACAGAAATAAACACTTTTCCATAAACAAGCTCTAAATCATGTTTGATGCACTCTGTAAGTACATTTTATTTCAGTACTGTTTAATCAGGATGATAGGAACACTGTGGACAGTTTTCAGCAAGTTGCAACATTGAAATACAGAAGTAAACACTTTTCCAAAAACAAGCTCCAAATCATGTTGAAATAGAGAAATTTACACTTTTCCAAAAACAAGCTCCAAATCATGTTGAAATACAGAAATGAACACTTTTCCAAAAACAAGCTCCAAATCATGTTGAAATATAGAAATAAACACTTTTCCATAAACAAGCTCTAAATCATGTTTGATGCACTCTGTAAGTAAATTTTATTTCAGTACTGTTTAACCAGGATGGTAGGAACACTGTGGACAGTTTTCAGCAAGTTGCAACATTGAAATACAGAAATAAACACTTTTCCAAAAACAAGCTCTAAATCATGTTGAAAAACAGAAAAAACAGTTTTCCATAAACAAGCTCTAAATCATGTTGAAATACAGAAATAGGCACTTTTCCATAAACAAGCTCTAAATAATGTTTGATGCACTCTGTAAGTACATTTTATTTCAGTACTGTTTAATCAGGATGATAGGAACACTGTGGACAGTTTTCAGCAAGTTGCAACATTGAAATACAGAAATAAACACTTTTCCAAAAACAAGCTCTAAATCATGTTGAAAAACAGAAAAAACAGTTTTCCATAAACAAGCTCTAAATCATGTTGAAATACAGAAATAGGCACTTTTCAAAAACAAGCTCCAAATCATGTTGAAATGCAGAAATAAACACTTTTCCATAAACAAGCTCTAAATCATGTTTGATGCACTCTGTAAGTACATTTTATTTCAGTACTGTTTAATCAGGATGATAGGAACATTGTGGACAGTTTTCAGCAAGTTGCAACGTTGAAATACAGAAATAAACACTTTTCCATAAACAAGCTCTAAATAATGTTTGATGCACTCTGTAAGTAAATTTTATTTCAGTACTGTTTAATCAGGATGGTAGGAACACTGTGGACAGTTTTCAGCAAGTTGCAACATTGAAATACAGAAATAAACACTTTTCAAAAAACAAGCTCTAAATCATGTTGAAAAACAGAAAAAACAGTTTTCCACAAACAAGCTATAAATCATGTTGAAATACAAAAATAAGCACTTTTCAAAAACAAGCTCCAAATCATTTTGAAATACAGAAATAAACACTTTTCCATAAACAAGCTCTAAATCATGTTTGATGCACCCTGTAAGTAAATTTTATTTCAGTACTGTTTTATCAGGATGATAGGAACACTGTGGACAGTTTCAGCAAGTTGCAACATTGAAATACAGAAATAAACACTTTTCCAAAAACAAGCTCTAAATCATGTTGAAACACAGAAATAAGCACTTTTCAAAAACAAGCTCCAAATCATGTTGAAATAGAGAAATTTACACTTTTCCAAAAACAAGCTCCAAATCATGTTGAAATACAGAAATGAACACTTTTCCAAAAACAAGCTCCGAATCATGTTGAAATACAGAAATGAACACTTTTCCAAAACAAGCTCCAAATCATGTTGAAATACAGCAATAAGCACTTTTCAAAAACAAGCTCCAAATCATGTTGAAATACAGAAATAAACACTTTTCCATAAACAAGCTCTAAATCATGTTTGATGCACTCTGTAAGTACATTTTATTTCAGTACCGTTTAATCAGGATGATAGGAACACTGTGGACAGTTTTCAGCAAGTTGCAACATTGAAATACAGAAATAAACACTTTTCCAAAAACAAGCTCCAAATCATGTTGAAATAGAGAAATTTACACTTTTCCAAAAACAAGCTCCAAATCATGTTGAAATACAGAAATGAACACTTTTCCAAAAACAAGCTCCAAATCATGTTGAAATATAGAAATAAACACTTTTCCATAAACAAGCTCTAAATCATGTTTGATGCACTCTGTAAGTAAATTTTATTTCAGTACTGTTTAACCAGGATGGTAGGAACACTGTGGACAGTTTTCAGCAAGTTGCAAAATTGAAATACAGAAATAAACACTTTTCCAAAAACAAGCTCTAAATCATGTTGAAAAACAGAAAAAACAGTTTTCCATAAACAAGCTCTAAATCATGTTGAAATACAGAAATAGGCACTTTTCCATAAACAAGCTCTAAATAATGTTTGATGCACTCTGTAAGTACATTTTATTTCAGTACTGTTTAATCAGGATGATAGGAACACTGTGGACAGTTTTCAGCAAGTTGCAACATTGAAATACAGAAATAAACACTTTTCCAAAAACAAGCTCTAAATCATGTTGAAAAACAGAAAAAACAGTTTTCCATAAACAAGCTCTAAATCATGTTGAAATACAGAAATAGGCACTTTTCAAAAACAAGCTCCAAATCATGTTGAAATGCAGAAATAAACACTTTTCCATAAACAAGCTCTAAATCATGTTTGATGCACTCTGTAAGTACATTTTATTTCAGTACTGTTTAATCAGGATGATAGGAACATTGTGGACAGTTTTCAGCAAGTTGCAACGTTGAAATACAGAAATAAACACTTTTCCATAAACAAGCTCTAAATAATGTTTGATGCACTCTGTAAGTAAATTTTATTTCAGTACTGTTTAATCAGGATGGTAGGAACACTGTGGACAGTTTTCAGCAAGTTGCAACATTGAAATACAGAAATAAACACTTTTCAAAAAACAAGCTCTAAATCATGTTGAAAAACAGAAAAAACAGTTTTCCACAAACAAGCTATAAATCATGTTGAAATACAAAATTAAGCACTTTTCAAAAACAAGCTCCAAATCATTTTGAAATACAGAAATAAACACTTTTCCATAAACAAGCTCTAAATCATGTTTGATGCACCCTGTAAGTAAATTTTATTTCAGTACTGTTTTATCAGGATGATAGGAACACTGTGGACAGTTTCAGCAAGTTGCAACATTGAAATACAGAAATAAACACTTTTCCAAAAACAAGCTCTAAATCATGTTGAAACACAGAAATAAGCACTTTTCAAAAACAAGCTCCAAATCATGTTGAAATAGAGAAATTTACACTTTTCCAAAAACAAGCTCCAAATCATGTTGAAATACAGAAATGAACACTTTTCCAAAAACAAGCTCCGAATCATGTTGAAATACAGAAATGAACACTTTTCCAAAACAAGCTCCAAATCATGTTGAAATACAGCAATAAGCACTTTTCAAAAACAAGCTCCAAATCATGTTGAAATACAGAAATAAACACTTTTCCATAAACAAGCTCTAAATCATGTTTGATGCACTCTGTAAGTACATTTTATTTCAGTACCGTTTAATCAGGATGATAGGAACACTGTGGACAGTTTTCAGCAAGTTGCAACATTGAAATACAGAAATAAACACTTTTCCAAAAACAAGCTCCAAATCATGTTGAAATAGAGAAATTTACACTTTTCCAAAAACAAGCTCCAAATCATGTTGAAATACAGAAATGAACACTTTTCCAAAAACAAGCTCCAAATCATGTTGAAATATAGAAATAAACACTTTTCCATAAACAAGCTCTAAATCATGTTTGATGCACTCTGTAAGTAAATTTTATTTCAGTACTGTTTAACCAGGATGGTAGGAACACTGTGGACAGTTTTCAGCAAGTTGCAAAATTGAAATACAGAAATAAACACTTTTCCAAAAACAAGCTCTAAATCATGTTGAAAAACAGAAAAAACAGTTTTCCATAAACAAGCTCTAAATCATGTTGAAATACAGAAATAGGCACTTTTCAAAAACAAGCTCCAAATCATGTTGAAATGCAGAAATAAACACTTTTCCATAAACAAGCTCTAAATCATGTTTGATGCACTCTGTAAGTACATTTTATTTCAGTACTGTTTAATCAGGATGATAGGAACATTGTGGACAGTTTTCAGCAAGTTGCAACGTTGAAATACAGAAATAAACACTTTTCCATAAACAAGCTCTAAATAATGTTTGATGCACTCTGTAAGTAAATTTTATTTCAGTACTGTTTAATCAGGATGGTAGGAACACTGTGGACAGTTTTCAGCAAGTTGCAACATTGAAATACAGAAATAAACACTTTTCAAAAAACAAGCTCTAAATCATGTTGAAAAACAGAAAAAACAGTTTTCCACAAACAAGCTCTAAATCATGTTGAAATACAAAAATAAGCACTTTTCAAAAACAAGCTCCAAATCATTTTGAAATACAGAAATAAACACTTTTCCATAAACAAGCTCTAAATCATGTTTGATGCACCCTGTAAGTAAATTTTATTTCAGTACTGTTTTATCAGGATGATAGGAACACTGTGGACAGTTTCAGCAAGTTGCAACATTGAAATACAGAAATAAACACTTTTCCAAAAACAAGCTCTAAATCATGTTGAAACACAGAAATAAGCACTTTTCAAAAACAAGCTCCAAATCATGTTGAAATAGAGAAATATACACTTTTCCAAAAACAAGCTCCAAATCATGTTGAAATACAGAAATGAACACTTTTCCAAAAACAAGCTCCAAATCATGTTGAAATATAGAAATAAACACTTTTCCATAAACAAGCTCTAAATCATGTTTGATGCACTCTGTAAGTAAATTTTATTTCAGTACTGTTTAATCAGGATGGTAGGAACACTGTGGACAGTTTTCAGCAAGTTGCAAAATTGAAATACAGAAATAAACACTTTTCCAAAAACAAGCTCTAAATCATGTTGAAAAACAGAAAAAACAGTTTTCCATAAACAAGCTCTAAATCATGTTGAAATACAGAAATAGGCACTTTTCAAAAACAAGCTCCAAATCATGTTGAAATGCAGAAATAAACACTTTTCCATAAACAAGCTCTAAATCATGTTTGATGCACTCTGTAAGTACATTTTATTTCAGTACTGTTTAATCAGGATGATAGGAACATTGTGGACAGTTTTCAGCAAGTTGCAACGTTGAAATACAGAAATAAACACTTTTCCATAAACAAGCTCTAAATAATGTTTGATGCACTCTGTAAGTAAATTTTATTTCAGTACTGTTTAATCAGGATGGTAGGAACACTGTGGACAGTTTTCAGCAAGTTGCAACATTGAAATACAGAAATAAACACTTTTCAAAAAACAAGCTCTAAATCATGTTGAAAAACAGAAAAAACAGTTTTCCACAAACAAGCTCTAAATCATGTTGAAATACAAAAATAAGCACTTTTCAAAAACAAGCTCCAAATCATTTTGAAATACAGAAATAAACACTTTTCCATAAACAAGCTCTAAATCATGTTTGATGCACCCTGTAAGTAAATTTTATTTCAGTACTGTTTTATCAGGATGATAGGAACACTGTGGACAGTTTCAGCAAGTTGCAACATTGAAATACAGAAATAAACACTTTTCCAAAAACAAGCTCTAAATCATGTTGAAACACAGAAATAAGCACTTTTCAAAAACAAGCTCCAAATCATGTTGAAATAGAGAAATTTACACTTTTCCAAAAACAAGCTCCAAATCATGTTGAAATACAGAAATGAACACTTTTCCAAAAACAAGCTCCGAATCATGTTGAAATACAGAAATGAACACTTTTCCAAAACAAGCTCCAAATCATGTTGAAATACAGCAATAAGCACTTTTCAAAAACAAGCTCCAAATCATGTTGAAATACAGAAATAAACACTTTTCCATAAACAAGCTCTAAATCATGTTTGATGCACTCTGTAAGTACATTTTATTTCAGTACTGTTTAATCAGGATGATAGGAACACTGTGGACAGTTTTCAGCAAGTTGCAACATTGAAATACAGAAATAAACACTTTTCCAAAAACAAGCTCCAAATCATGTTGAAATAGAGAAATTTACACTTTTCCAAAAACAAGCTCCAAATCATGTTGAAATACAGAAATGAACACTTTTCCAAAAACAAGCTCCAAATCATGTTGAAATATAGAAATAAACACTTTTCCATAAACAAGCTCTAAATCATGTTTGATGCACTCTGTAAGTAAATTTTATTTCAGTACTGTTTAACCAGGATGGTAGGAACACTGTGGACAGTTTTCAGCAAGTTGCAACATTGAAATACAGAAATAAACACTTTTCCAAAAACAAGCTCTAAATCATGTTGAAAAACAGAAAAAACAGTTTTCCATAAACAAGCTCTAAATCATGTTGAAATACAGAAATAGGCACTTTTCCATAAACAAGCTCTAAATAATGTTTGATGCACTCTGTAAGTACATTTTATTTCAGTACTGTTTAATCAGGATGGTAGGAACACTGTGGACAGTTTTCAGCAAGTTGCAACATTGAAATACAGAAATAAACACTTTTCCAAAACCAAGCTCTAAATCATGTTGAAAAACAGAAAAAACAGTTTTCCACAAACAAGCTCTAAATCATGTTGAAATACAAAAATAAGCACTTTTCAAAAACAAGCTCCAAATCATTTTGAAATACAGAAATAAACACTTTTCCATTAACAAGCTCTAAATCATGTTTGATGCACCCTGTAAGTAAATTTTATTTCAGTACTGTTTTATCAGGATGATAGGAACACTGTGGACAGTTTTCAGCAAGTTGCAACATTGAAATACAGAAATAAACACTTTTCCAAAAACAAGCTCCAAATCATGTTGAAATAGAGAAATTTACACTTTTCCAAAAACAAGCTCCAAATCATGGTTGAAATACAGAAATGAACACTTTTCCAAAAACAAGCTCCAAATCATGTTGAAATATAGAAATAAACACTTTTCCATAAACAAGCTCTAAATCATGTTTGATGCACTCTGTAAGTAAATTTTATTTCAGTACTGTTTAATCAGGATGGTAGGAACACTGTGGACAGTTTTCAGCAAGTTGCAACATTGAAATACAGAAATAAACACTTTTCCAAAAACAAGCTCTAAATCATGTTGAAAAACAGAAAAAACAGTTTTCCATAAACAAGCTCTAAATCATGTTGAAATACAGAAATAGGCACTTTTCAAAAACAAGCTCCAAATCATGTTGAAATACAGAAATAAACACTTTTCCATAAACAAGCTCTAAATCATGTTTGATGCACTCTGTAAGTACATTTTATTTCAGTACTGTTTAATCAGGATGATAGGAACACTGTGGACAGTTTTCAGCAATTTGCAACATTGAAATACAGAAATAAACACTTTTCCAAAAACAAGCTCTAAATCATGTTGAAACACAGAAATAAGCACTTTTCAAAAACAAGCTCCAAATCATGTTGAAATAGAGAAATTTACACTTTTCCAAAAACAAGCTCCAAATCATGTTGAAATACAGAAATGAACACTTTTCCAAAAACAAGCTCCGAATCATGTTGAAATACAGAAATGAACACTTTTCCACAAACAAGCTCCAAATCATGTTGAAATACAGCAATAAGCACTTTTCAAAAACAAGCTCCAAATCATGTTGAAATACAGAAATAAACACTTTTCCATAAACAAGCTCTAAATCATGTTTGATGCACTCTGTAAGTACATTTTATTTCAGTACTGTTTAATCAGGATGATAGGAACACTGTGGACAGTTTTCAGCAAGTTGCAACATTGAAATACAGAAATAAACACTTTTCCAAAAACAAGCTCCAAATCATGTTGAAAAAGAGAAATAAACAGTTTTCCAAAAACAAGCTCCAAATCATGTTGAAATACAGAAATGAGGCACTTTTCCAAAAACAAGCTCCAAATCATGTTGAAATGCAGAAATAAACACTTTTCCATAAACAAGCTCTAAATCATGTTTGATGCACTCTGTAAGTACATTTTATTTCAGTACTGTTTAACCAGGATGGTAGGAACACTGTGGACAGTTTTCAGCAAGTTGCAACGTTGAAATACAGAAATAAACACTTTTCCAAAAACAAGCTCTAAATCATGTTGAAAAACAGAAAAAACAGTTTTCCATAAACAAGCTCTAAATCATGTTGAAATACAGAAATAGGCACTTTTCCATAAACAAGCTCTAAATAATGTTTGATGCACTCTGTAAGTACATTTTATTTCAGTACTGTTTAATCAGGATGGTAGGAACACTGTGGACAGTTTTCAGCAAGTTGCAACATTGAAATACAGAAATAAACACTTTTCCAAAACCAAGCTCTAAATCATGTTGAAAAACAGAAAAAACAGTTTTCCACAAACAAGCTCTAAATCATGTTGAAATACAAAAATAAGCACTTTTCAAAAACAAGCTCCAAATCATTTTGAAATACAGAAATAAACACTTTTCCATAAACAAGCTCTAAATCATGTTTGATGCACCCTGTAAGTAAATTTTATTTCAGTACTGTTTTATCAGGATGATAGGAACACTGTGGACAGTTTCAGCAAGTTGCAACATTGAAATACAGAAATAAACACTTTTCCAAAAACAAGCTCTAAATCATGTTGAAACACAGAAATAAGCACTTTTCAAAAACAAGCTCCAAATCATGTTGAAATAGAGAAATTTACACTTTTCCAAAAACAAGCTCCAAATCATGGTTGAAATACAGAAATGAACACTTTTCCAAAAACAAGCTCCAAATCATGTTGAAATATAGAAATAAACACTTTTCCATAAACAAGCTCTAAATCATGTTTGATGCACTCTGTAAGTAAATTTTATTTCAGTACTGTTTAATCAGGATGGTAGGAACACTGTGGACAGTTTTCAGCAAGTTGCAAAATTGAAATACAGAAATAAACACTTTTCCAAAAACAAGCTCTAAATCATGTTGAAAAACAGAAAAAACAGTTTTCCATAAACAAGCTCTAAATCATGTTGAAATACAGAAATAGGCACTTTTCAAAAACAAGCTCCAAATCATGTTGAAATGCAGAAATAAACACTTTTCCATAAACAAGCTCTAAATCATGTTTGATGCACTCTGTAAGTACATTTTATTTCAGTACTGTTTAATCAGGATGATAGGAACATTGTGGACAGTTTTCAGCAAGTTGCAACGTTGAAATACAGAAATAAACACTTTTCCATAAACAAGCTCTAAATAATGTTTGATGCACTCTAAGTAAATTTTATTTCAGTACTGTTTAATCAGGATGGTAGGAACACTGTGGACAGTTTTCAGCAAGTTGCAACATTGAAATACAGAAATAAACACTTTTCAAAAAACAAGCTCTAAATCATGTTGAAAAACAGAAAAAACAGTTTTCCACAAACAAGCTCTAAATCATGTTGAAATACAAAAATAAGCACTTTTCAAAAACAAGCTCCAAATCATTTTGAAATACAGAAATAAACACTTTTCCATAAACAAGCTCTAAATCATGTTTGATGCACCCTGTAAGTAAATTTTATTTCAGTACTGTTTTATCAGGATGATAGGAACACTGTGGACAGTTTCAGCAAGTTGCAACATTGAAATACAGAAATAAACACTTTTCCAAAAACAAGCTCTAAATCATGTTGAAACACAGAAATAAGCACTTTTCAAAAACAATCTCCAAATCATGTTGAAATAGGGAAATTTACACTTTTCCAAAAACAAGCTCCAAATCATGTTGAAATACAGAAATGAACAATTTTCCAAAAACAAGCTCCAAATCATGTTGAAATACAGAAATAAACACTTTTCCAAAAACAAGCTCTAAATCATGTTTGATGCACTCTGTAAGTACATTTTTTTTCAGTACTGTTTAATCAGGATGATAGGAACACTGTGGACAGTTTTCAGCAATTTGCAACATTGAAATACAGAAATAAACACTTTTCCAAAAACAAGCTCTAAATCATGTTGAAACACAGAAATAAGCACTTTTCAAAAACAAGCTCCAAATCATGTTGAAATAGAGAAATTTACACTTTTCCAAAAACAAGCTCCAAATCATGTTGAAATACAGAAATGAACACTTTTCCAAAAACAAGCTCCGAATCATGTTGAAATACAGAAATGAACACTTTTCCAAAACAAGCTCCAAATCATGTTGAAATACAGAAATAAGCACTTTTCAAAAACAAGCTCCAAATCATGTTGAAATACAGAAATAAACACTTTTCCATAAACAAGCTCTAAATCATGTTTGATGCACTCTGTAAGTACATTTTATTTCAGTACTGTTTAATCAGGATGATAGGAACACTGTGGACAGTTTTCAGCAAGTTGCAACATTGAAATACAGAAATAAACACTTTTCCAAAAACAAGCTCCAAATCATGTTGAAATAGAGAAATTTACACTTTTCCAAAAACAAGCTCCAAATCATGTTGAAATACAGAAATGAACACTTTTCCAAAAACAAGCTCCAAATCATGTTGAAATATAGAAATAAACACTTTTCCATAAACAAGCTCTAAATCATGTTTGATGCACTCTGTAAGTAAATTTTATTTCAGTACTGTTTAACCAGGATGGTAGGAACACTGTGGACAGTTTTCAGCAAGTTGCAACATTGAAATACAGAAATAAACACTTTTCCAAAAACAAGCTCTAAATCATGTTGAAACACAGAAATAAGCACTTTTCAAAAACAAGCTCCAAATCATGTTGAAATAGAGAAATTTACACTTTTCCAAAAACAAGCTCCAAATCATGTTGAAATACAGAAATGAACACTTTTCCAAAAACAAGCTCCAAATCATGTTGAAATACAGAAAAAAACACTTTTCCATAAACAAGTTCTAAATCATGTTGAAATACAGAAATAGGCACTTTTCAAAAACAAGCTCCAAATCATGTTGAAATACAGAAATTAACACTTTTCCAAGAACAAGCTCCAAATCATGTTGAAATACAGAAATGAACACTTTTCCAAAAACAAGCTCCAAATCATGTTGAAATACAGAAATAAACACTTTTCCATAAACAAGCTCTAAATCATGTTTGATGCACTCTGTAAATAAATTTTATTTCAGTACTGTTTAATCAGGATGATAGGAACACTGTGGACAGTTTTCAGCAAGTTGCAACGTTGAAATACAGAAATAAACACTTTTCCATAAACAAGCTCTAAATAATGTTTGATGCACTCTGTAAGTAAATTTTATTTCAGTACTGTTTAATCAGGATGGTAGGAACACTGTGGACAGTTTTCAGCAAGTTGCAACATTGAAATACAGAAATAAACACTTTTCCAAAAACAAGCTCTAAATCATGTTGAAACACAGAAATAAGCACTTTTCAAAAACAAGCTCCAAATCATGTTGAAATACAGAAAAAACAGTTTTCCACAAACAAGCTCTAAATCATGTTGAAATACAAAAATAAGCACTTTTCAAAAACAAGCTCCAAATCATTTTGAAATACAGAAATAAACACTTTTCCATAAACAAGCTCTAAATCATGTTTGATGCACTCTGTAAGTAAATTTTATTTCAGTACTGTTTAATCAGGATGGTAGGAACACTGTGGACAGTTTTCAGCAAGTTGCAACATTGAAATACAGAAATAAACACTTTTCCAAAAACAAGCTCTAAATCATGTTGAAACAGAAATAAGCACTTTTCAAAAACAAGCTCCAAATCATGTTGAAATAGAGAAATTTACACTTTTCCAAAAACAAGCTCCAAATCATGTTGAAATACAGAAATGAACACTTTTCCAAAAACAAGCTCCGAATCATGTTGAAATACAGAAATGAACACTTTTCCAAAAACAAGCTCCAAATCATGTTGAAATACAGAAATAAGCATTTTTCAAAAACAAGCTCCAAATCATGTTGAAATACAGAAATAAACACTTTTCCATAAAAAGGCTCTAAATCATGTTTGATGCACTCTGTAAGTACATTTTATTCCAGTACTGTTTAATCAGGATGATAGGAACACTGTGGACAGTTTTCAGCAAGTTGCAACATTGAAATACAGAAATAAACACTTTTCCAAAAACAAGCTCTAAATCATGTTGAAACACAGAAATAAGCACTTTTCAAAAACAAGCTCCAAATCATGTTGAAATAGAGAAATTTACACTTTTCCAAAAACAAGCTCCAAATCATGTTGAAATACAGAAATAAGCACTTTTCAAAAACAAGCTCCAAATCATGTTGAAATACAGAAATAAACACTTTTCCATAAACAAGCTCTAAATCATGTTTGATGCACTCTGTAAATAAATTTTATTTCAGTACTGTTTAATCAGGATGATAGGAACACTGTGGACAGTTTTCAGCAAGTTGCAACGTTGAAATACAGAAATAAACACTTTTCCATAAACAAGCTCTAAATAATGTTTGATGCACTCTGTAAGTAAATTTTATTTCAGTACTGTTTAATCAGGATGGTAGGAACACTGTGGACAGTTTTCAGCAAGTTGCAACATTGAAATACAGAAATAAACACTTTTCCAAAAACAAGCTCTAAATCAAGTTGAAAAACACAAAAAACAGTTTTCAAAAACAAGCTCCAAATCATGTTGAAATACAGAAATGAACACTTTTCCAAAAACAAGCTCCAAATCATGTTGAAATACAGAAATAAACACTTTTCCATAAACAAGCTCTAAATCATGTTTGATGCACTCTGTAAGTAAATTGTATTTCAGTACTGTTTAATCAGGATGGTAGGAACACTGTGGACAGTTTTCAGCAAGTTGCAACGTTGAAATACAGAAATAAACACTTTTCCAATAACAAGCACTAAATCATGTTGAAAAACAGAAAAAACAGTTTTCCATAAACAAGTTCTAAATCATGTTGAAATACAGAAATAGGCACTTTTCAAAAACAAGCTCCAAATCATGTTGAAATACAGAAATGAACACTTTTCCAAAAACAAGCTCCAAATCATGTTGAAATAGAGAAATTTACACTTTTCCAAAAACAAGCTCCAAATCATGTTGAAATACAGAAATAAACACTTTTCCATAAACAAGCTCTAAATAATGTTTGATGCACTCTGTAAGTAAATTTTATTTCAGTACTGTTTAATCAGGATGGTAGGAACACTGTGGACAGTTTTCAGCAAGTTGCAACATTGAAATACAGAAATAAACACTTTTCCAAAAACAAGCTCTAAATCATGTTGAAACACAGAAATAAGCACTTTTCAAAAACAAGCTCCAAATCATGTTGAAATAGAGAAATTTACACTTTTCCAAAAACAAGCTCCAAATCATGTTGAAATACAGAAATAAACACTTTTCCATAAACAAGCTCTAAATCATGTTTGATGCACTCTGTAAATAAATTTTATTTCAGTACTGTTTAATCAGGATGATAGGAACACTGTGGACAGTTTTCAGCAAGTTGCAACGTTGAAATACAGAAATAAACACTTTTCCATAAACAAGCTCTAAATAATGTTTGATGCACTCTGTAAGTAAATTTTATTTCAGTACTGTTTAATCAGGATGGTAGGAACACTGTGGACAGTTTTCAGCAAGTTGCAACATTGAAATACAGAAATAAACACTTTTCCAAAAACAAGCTCTAAATCAAGTTGAAAAACAGAAAAAACAGTTTTCAAAAACAAGCTCCAAATCATGTTGAAATACAGAAATGAACACTTTTCCAAAAACAAGCTCCAAATCATGTTGAAATACAGAAATAAACACTTTTCCATAAACAAGCTCTAAATCATGTTTGATGCACTCTGTAAGTAAATTGTATTTCAGTACTGTTTAATCAGGATGGTAGGAACACTGTGGACAGTTTTCAGCAAGTTGCAACGTTGAAATACAGAAATAAACACTTTTCCATAAACAAGCACTAAATCATGTTGAAAAACAGAAAAAACAGTTTTCCATAAACAAGTTCTAAATCATGTTGAAATACAGAAATAGGCACTTTTCAAAAACAAGCTCCAAATCATGTTGAAATACAGAAATGAACACTTTTCCAAAAACAAGCTCCAAATCATGTTGAAATACAGAAATAAACACTTTTCCATAAACAAGCTCTAAATCATGTTTGATGCACTCTGTAAGTAAATTGTATTTCAGTACTGTTTAATCAGGATGGTAGGAACACTGTGGACAGTTTTCAGCAAGTTGCAACGTTGAAATACAGAAATAAACACTTTTCCAATAACAAGCACTAAATCATGTTGAAAAACAGAAAAAACAGTTTTCCATAAACAAGTTCTAAATCATGTTGAAATACAGAAATAGGCACTTTTCAAAAACAAGCTCCAAATCATGTTGAAATACAGAAATGAACACTTTTCCAAAAACAAGCTCCAAATCATGTTGAAATAGAGAAATTTACACTTTTCCAAAAACAAGCTCCAAATCATGTTGAAATACAGAAATAAACACTTTTCCATAAACAAGCTCTAAATCATGTTTGATGCACTCTGTAAATAAATTTTATTTCAGTACTGTTTAATCAGGATGATAGGAGCACTGTGGACAGTTTTCAGCAAGTTGCAACGTTGAAATACAGAAATAAACACTTTTCCATAAACAAGCTCTAAATAATGTTTGATGCACTCTGTAAGTAAATTTTATTGCAATACAGAAATAAACACTTTTCCAAAAACAAGCTCTAAATCATGTTGAAAAACAGAAATAAGCACTTTTCAAAAACAAGCTCCAAATCATGTTGAAATACAGAAATGAACACTTTTCCAAAAACAAGCTCCAAATCATGTTGAAATACAGAAATAAACACTTTTCCATAAACAAGCTCTAAATCATGTTTGATGCACTCTGTAAATAAATTGTATTTCAGTACTGTTTAATCAGGATGGTAGGAACACTGTGGACAGTTTTCAGCAAGTTGCAACGTTGAAATACAGAAATAAACACTTTTCCAATAACAAGCACTAAATCATGTTGAAAAACAGAAAAAACAGTTTTCCATAAACAAGTTCTAAATCATGTTGAAGTACAGAAATAGGCACTTTTCAAAAACAAGCTCCAAATCATGTTGAAATACAGAAATGAACACTTTTCCAAAAACAAGCTCCAAATCATGTTGAAATACAGAAATGAACACTTTTCCAAAAACAAGCTCCAAATCATGTTGAAATACAGAAATAAGCACTTTTCAAAAACAAGCTCCAAATCATGTTGAAATACAGAAATAAACACTTTTCCATAAACAAGCTCTAAATCATGTTTGATGCACTCTGTAAATAAATTTTATTTCAGTACTGTTTAATCAGGATGATAGGAACACTGTGGACAGTTTTCAGCAAGTTGCAACGTTGAAATACAGAAATAAACACTTTTCCATAAACAAGCTCTAAATAATGTTTGATGCACTCTGTAAGTAAATTTTATTTCAGTACTGTTTAATCAGGATGGTATGAACACTGTGGACAGTTTTCAGCAAGTTGCAACATTGAAATACAGAAATAAACACTTTTCCAAAAACAAGCTCTAAATCATGTTGAAAAACAGAAAAAACAGTTTTCCACAAAGAAGCTCTAAATCATGTTGAAATACAAAAATAAGCACTTTTCAAAAACAAGCTCCAAATCATTTTGAAATACAGAAATAAACACTTTTCCATAAACAAGCTCTAAATCATGTTTGATGCACTCTGTAAGTAAATTTTATTTCAGTACTGTTTAATCAGGATGGTAGGAACACTGTGGTCAGTTTTCAGCAAGTTGCAACATTGAAATACAGAAATAAACACTTTTCCAAAAACAAGCTCTAAATCATGTTGAAAAACAGAAAAAACAGTTTTCCATAAACAAGCTCTAAATCATGTTGAAATACAGAAATAGGCACTTTTCAAAAACAAGCTCCAAATCATGTTGAAATACAGAAATAAACACTTTTCCATAAACAAGCTCTAAATCATGTTTGATGCACTCTGTAAGTACATTTTATTTCAGTACTGTTTAATCAGGATGATAGGAACACTGTGGACAGTTTTCAGCAATTTGCAACATTGAAATACAGAAATAAACACTTTTCCAAAAACAAGCTCTAAATCATGTTGAAACACAGAAATAAGCACTTTTAAAAAACAAGCTCCAAATCATGTTGAAATAGAGAAATTTACACTTTTCAAAAACAAGCTCCAAATCATGTTGAAATACAGAAATGAACACTTTTCCAAAAACAAGCTCCGAATCATGTTGAAATACAGAAATGAACACTTTTCCAAAAACAAGCTCCAAATCATGTTGAAATACAGAAATAAGCACTTTTCAAAAACAAGCTCCAAATCATGTTGAAATACAGAAATAAACACTTTTCCATAAACAAGCTCTAAATCATGTTTGATGCACTCTGTAAGTACATTTTATTCCAGTACTGTTTAATCAGGATGATAGGAACACTGTGGACAGTTTTCAGCAAGTTGCAACATTGAAATACAGAAATAAACACTTTTCCAAAAACAAGCTCTAAATCATGTTGAAACACAGAAATAAGCACTTTTCAAAAACAAGCTCCAAATCATGTTGAAATAGAGAAATTTACACTTTTCCAAAAACAAGCTCCAAATCATGTTGAAATACAGAAATAAACACTTTTCCATAAACAAGCTCTAAATCATGTTTGATGCACTCTGTAAATAAATTTTATTTCAGTACTGTTTAATCAGGATGATAGGAACACTGTGGACAGTTTTCAGCAAGTTGCAACGTTGAAATACAGAAATAAACACTTTTCCAATAACAAGCACTAAATCATGTTGAAAAACAGAAAAAACAGTTTTCCATAAACAAGTTCTAAATCATGTTGAAATACAGAAATAGGCACTTTTCAAAAACAAGCTCCAAATCATGTTGAAATACAGAAATGAACACTTTTCCAAAAACAAGCTCCAAATCATGTTGAAATAGAGAAATTTACACTTTTCCAAAAACAAGCTCCAAATCATGTTGAAATACAGAAATAAACACTTTTCCATAAACAAGCTCTAAATCATGTTTGATGCACTCTGTAAATAAATTTTATTTCAGTACTGTTTAATCAGGATGATAGGAGCACTGTGGACAGTTTTCAGCAAGTTGCAACGTTGAAATACAGAAATAAACACTTTTCCATAAACAAGCTCTAAATAATGTTTGATGCACTCTGTAAGTAAATTTTATTGAAATACAGAAATAAACACTTTTCCAAAAACAAGCTCTAAATCATGTTGAAAAACAGAAATAAGCACTTTTCAAAAACAAGCTCCAAATCATGTTGAAATACAGAAATGAACACTTTTCCAAAAACAAGCTCCAAATCATGTTGAAATACAGAAATAAACACTTTTCCATAAACAAGCTCTAAATCATGTTTGATGCACTCTGTAAGTAAATTGTATTTCAGTACTGTTTAATCAGGATGGTAGGAACACTGTGGACAGTTTTCAGCAAGTTGCAACGTTGAAATACAGAAATAAACACTTTTCCAATAACAAGCACTAAATCATGTTGAAAAACAGAAAAAACAGTTTTCCATAAACAAGTTCTAAATCATGTTGAAGTACAGAAATAGGCACTTTTCAAAAACAAGCTCCAAATCATGTTGAAATACAGAAATGAACACTTTTCCAAAAACAAGCTCCAAATCATGTTGAAATACAGAAATGAACACTTTTCCAAAAACAAGCTCCAAATCATGTTGAAATACAGAAATAAGCACTTTTCAAAAACAAGCTCCAAATCATGTTGAAATACAGAAATAAACACTTTTCCATAAACAAGCTCTAAATCATGTTTGATGCACTCTGTAAATAAATTTTATTTCAGTACTGTTTAATCAGGATGATAGGAACACTGTGGACAGTTTTCAGCAAGTTGCAACGTTGAAATACAGAAATAAACACTTTTCCATAAACAAGCTCTAAATAATGTTTGATGCACTCTGTAAGTAAATTTTATTTCAGTACTGTTTAATCAGGATGGTATGAACACTGTGGACAGTTTTCAGCAAGTTGCAACATTGAAATACAGAAATAAACACTTTTCCAAAAACAAGCTCTAAATCATGTTGAAAAACAGAAAAAACAGTTTTCCACAAAGAAGCTCTAAATCATGTTGAAATACAAAAATAAGCACTTTTCAAAAACAAGCTCCAAATCATTTTGAAATACAGAAATAAACACTTTTCCATAAACAAGCTCTAAATCATGTTTGATGCACTCTGTAAGTAAATTTTATTTCAGTACTGTTTAATCAGGATGGTAGGAACACTGTGGTCAGTTTTCAGCAAGTTGCAACATTGAAATACAGAAATAAACACTTTTCCAAAAACAAGCTCTAAATCATGTTGAAAAACAGAAAAAACAGTTTTCCATAAACAAGCTCTAAATCATGTTGAAATACAGAAATAGGCACTTTTCAAAAACAAGCTCCAAATCATGTTGAAATACAGAAATAAACACTTTTCCATAAACAAGCTCTAAATCATGTTTGATGCACTCTGTAAGTACATTTTATTTCAGTACTGTTTAATCAGGATGATAGGAACACTGTGGACAGTTTTCAGCAATTTGCAACATTGAAATACAGAAATAAACACTTTTCCAAAAACAAGCTCTAAATCATGTTGAAACACAGAAATAAGCACTTTTAAAAAACAAGCTCCAAATCATGTTGAAATAGAGAAATTTACACTTTTCAAAAACAAGCTCCAAATCATGTTGAAATACAGAAATGAACACTTTTCCAAAAACAAGCTCCGAATCATGTTGAAATACAGAAATGAACACTTTTCCAAAAACAAGCTCCAAATCATGTTGAAATACAGAAATAAGCACTTTTCAAAAACAAGCTCCAAATCATGTTGAAATACAGAAATAAACACTTTTCCATAAACAAGCTCTAAATCATGTTTGATGCACTCTGTAAGTACATTTTATTCCAGTACTGTTTAATCAGGATGATAGGAACACTGTGGACAGTTTTCAGCAAGTTGCAACATTGAAATACAGAAATAAACACTTTTCCAAAAACAAGCTCTAAATCATGTTGAAACACAGGAATAAGCACTTTTCAAAAACAAGCTCCAAATCATGTTGAAATAGAGAAATTTACACTTTTCCAAAAACAAGCTCCAAATCATGTTGAAATACAGAAATAAACACTTTTCCATAAACAAGCTCTAAATCATGTTTGATGCACTCTGTAAATAAATTTTATTTCAGTACTGTTTAATTTGGATGATAGGAACACTGTGGACAGTTTTCAGCAAGTTGCAACGTTGAAATACAGAAATAAACACTTTTCCATAAACAAACTCTAAATAATGTTTGATGCACTCTGTAAGTAAATTTTATTTCAGTACTGTTTAATCAGGATGGTAGGAACACTGTGGACAGTTTTCAGCAAGTTGCAACATTGAAATACAGAAATAAACACTTTTCCAAAACCAAGCTCTAAATCATGTTGAAAAACAGAACAAACAGTTTTCAAAAACAAGCTCCAAATCATGTTGAAATACAGAAATGAACACTTTTCCAAAAACAAGCTCCAAATCATGTTGAAATACAGAAATAAACACTTTTCCATAAACAAGCTCTAAATCATGTTTGATGCACTCTGTAAATAAATTTTATTTCAGTACTGTTTAATCAGGATGATAGGAACACTGTGGACAGTTTTCAGCAAGTTGCAACGTTGAAATACAGAAATAAACACTTTTCCATAAACAAGCTCTAAATGATGTTTGATGCACTCTGTAAGTAAATTTTATTTCAGTACTGTTTAATCAGGATGATAGGAACACTGTGGACAGTTTTCAGCAATTTGCAACATTGAAATACAGAAATAAACACTTTTCCAAAAACAAGCTCTAAATCATGTTGAAAAACAGAAAAAACAGTTTTCCATAAACAAGCTCTAAATCATGTTGAAATACAGAAATGAACACTTTTCCAAAAACAATCTCCAAATCATGTTGAAATACAGAAATGAACACTTTTCCAAAAACAAGCTCCAAATCATGTTGAAATACAGAAATGAACACTTTTCCAAAAACAAGCTCCAAATCATGTTGAAATACAGAAATAAGCACTTTTCAAAAACAAGCTCCAAATCATGTTGAAATACAGAAATAAAAACTTTTCCATAAACAAGCTCTAAATCATGTTTGATGCACTCTGTCAATAAATTTTATTTCAGTACTGTTTAATCAGGATGATAGGAACACTGTGGACAGTTTTCAGCAAGTTGCAACGTTGAAATACAGAAATAAACACTTTTCCATAAACAAGCTCTAAATAATGTTTGATGCACTCTGTAAGTAAATTTTATTTCAGTACTGTTTAATCAGGATGGTAGGAACACTGTGGACAGTTTTCAGCAAGTTGCAACATTGAAATACAGAAATAAACACATTTCCAAAAACAAGCTCTAAATCATGTTGAAAAACAGAAAAAACTGTTTTCCACAAACAAGCTCTAAATCATGTTGAAATACAAAAATAAGCACTTTTCAAAAACAAGCTCCAAATCATTTTGAAATACAGAAATAAACAATTTTCCATAAACAAGCTCTAAATCATGTTTGATGCACCCTGTAAGTAAATTTTATTTCAGTACTGTTTTATCAGGATGATAGGAACACTGTGGACAGTTTTCAGCAAGTTGCAACATTGAAATACAGAAATAAACTCTTTTCCAAAAACAAGCTCTAAATCATGTTGAAAAACAGAAAAAACAGTTTTCCATAAACAAGCTCTAAATCATGTTGAAATACAGAAATAGGCACTTTTCAAAAACAAGCTCCAAATCATGTTGAAATACAGAAATAAACACTTTTCCATAAACAAGCTCTAAATCATGTTTGATGCACTCTGTAAGTACATTTTATTTCAGTACTGTTTAATCAGGATGATAGGAACACTGTGGACAGTTTTCAGCAATTTGCAACATTGAAATACAGAAATAAACACTTTTCCAAAAACAAGCTCTAAATCATGTTGAAACAAAGAAATAAGCACTTTTCAAAAACAAGCTCCAAATCATGTTGAAATACAGAAATGAACACTTTTCCAAAAACAAGCTCCGAATCATGTTGAAATACAGAAATGAACACTTTTCCAAAAACAAGCTCCAAATCATGTTGAAATACAGAAATAAGCACTTTTCAAAAACAAGCTCCAAATCATGTTGAAATACAGAAATAAACACTTTTCCATAAACAAGCTCTAAATCATGTTTGATGCACTCTGTAAGTACATTTTATTCCAGTACTGTTTAATCAGGATGATAGGAACACTGTGGACAGTTTTCAGCAAGTTGCAACATTGAAATACAGAAATAAACACTTTTCCAAAAACAAGCTCTAAATCATGTTGAAACACAGAAATAAGCACTTTTCAAAAACAAGCTCCAAATCATGTTGAAATAGAGAAATTTACACTTTTCCAAAAACAAGCTCCAAATCATGTTGAAATACAGAAATTAACACTTTTCCATAAACAAGCTCTAAATCATGTTTGATGCACTCTGTAAGTACATTTTATTTCAGTACTGTTTAATCAGGATGATAGGAACACTGTGGACAGTTTTCAGCAATTTGCAACATTGAAATACAGAAATAAACACTTTTCCAAAAACAAGCTCTAAATCATGTTGAAACACAGAAATAAGCACTTTTCAAAAACAAGCTCCAAATCATGTTGAAATAGAGAAATTTACACTTTTCCAAAAACAAGCTCCAAATCATGTTGAAATACAGAAATTAACACTTTTCCAAAAACAAGCTCCGAATCATGTTGAAATACAGAAATGAACACTTTTCCAAAAACAAGCTCCAAATCATGTTGAAATACAGAAATAAGCACTTTTCAAAAACAAGCTCCAAATCATGTTGAAATACAGAAATAAACACTTTTCCATAAACAAGCTCTAAATCATGTTTGATGCACTCTGTAAGTACATTTTATTCCAGTACTGTTTAATCAGGATGATAGGAACACTGTGGACAGTTTTCAGCAAGTTGCAACATTGAAATACAGAAATAAACACTTTTCCAAAAACAAGCTCTAAATCATGTTGAAACACAGAAATAAGCACTTTTCAAAAACAAGCTCCAAATCATGTTGAAATAGAGAAATTTACACTTTTCCAAAAACAAGCTCCAAATCATGTTGAAATACAGAAATAAGCACTTTTCAAAAACAAGCTCCAAATCATGTTGAAATACAGAAATAAACACTTTTCCATAAACAAGCTCTAAATAATGTTTGATGCACTCTGTAAGTAAATTTTATTTCAGTACTGTTTAATCAGGATGGTAGGAACACTGTGGACAGTTTTCAGCAAGTTGCAACATTGAAATACAGAAATAAACACTTTTCCAAAAACAAGCTCTAAATCATGTTGAAAAACAGAAATAAGCACTTTTCCATAAACAAGCTCTAAATCATGTTTGATGCACTCTGTAAGTAAATTGTATTTCAGTACTGTTTAATCAGGATGGTAGGAACACTGTGGACAGTTTTCAGCAAGTTGCAACGTTGAAATACAGAAACAAACACTTTTCCAATAACAAGCACTAAATCATGTTGAAAAACAGAAAAAACAGTTTTCCATAAACAAGTTCTAAATCATGTTGAAATACAGAAATAGGCACTTTTCAAAAACAAGCTCCAAATCATGTTGAAATACAGAAATGAACACTTTTCCAAAAACAAGCTCCAAATCATGTTGAAATACAGAAATGAACACTTTTCCAAAAACAAGCTCCAAATCATGTTGAAATACAGAAATAAACACTTTTCCATAAACAAGCTCTAAATAATGTTTGATGCACTCTGTAAGTAAATTTTATTTCAGTACTGTTTAATCAGGATGGTAGGAACACTGTGGACAGTTTTCAGCAAGTTGCAACATTGAAATACAGAAATAAACACATTTCCAAAAACAAGCTCTAAATCATGTTGAAAAACAGAAAAAACTGTTTTCCACAAACAAGCTCTAAATCATGTTGAAATACAAAAATAAGCACTTTTCAAAAACAAGCTCCAAATCATTTTGAAATACAGAAATAAACAATTTTCCATAAACAAGCTCTAAATCATGTTTGATGCACCCTGTAAGTAAATTTTATTTCAGTACTGTTTTATCAGGATGATAGGAACACTGTGGACAGTTTTCAGCAAGTTGCAACATTGAAATACAGAAATAAACTCTTTTCCAAAAACAAGCTCTAAATCATGTTGAAAAACAGAAAAAACAGTTTTCCATAAACAAGCTCTAAATCATGTTGAAATACAGAAATAGGCACTTTTCAAAAACAAGCTCCAAATCATGTTGAAATACAGAAATAAACACTTTTCCATAAACAAGCTCTAAATCATGTTTGATGCACTCTGTAAGTACATTTTATTTCAGTACTGTTTAATCAGGATGATAGGAACACTGTGGACAGTTTTCAGCAATTTGCAACATTGAAATACAGAAATAAACACTTTTCCAAAAACAAGCTCTAAATCATGTTGAAACACAGAAATAAGCACTTTTCAAAAACAAGCTCCAAATCATGTTGAAATACAGAAATGAACACTTTTCCAAAAACAAGCTCCGAATCATGTTGAAATACAGAAATGAACACTTTTCCAAAAACAAGCTCCAAATCATGTTGAAATACAGAAATAAGCACTTTTCAAAAACAAGCTCCAAATCATGTTGAAATACAGAAATAAACACTTTTCCATAAACAAGCTCTAAATCATGTTTGATGCACTCTGTAAGTACATTTTATTCCAGTACTGTTTAATCAGGATGATAGGAACACTGTGGACAGTTTTCAGCAAGTTGCAACATTGAAATACAGAAATAAACACTTTTCCAAAAACAAGCTCTAAATCATGTTGAAACACAGAAATAAGCACTTTTCAAAAACAAGCTCCAAATCATGTTGAAATAGAGAAATTTACACTTTTCCAAAAACAAGCTCCAAATCATGTTGAAATACAGAAATTAACACTTTTCCATAAACAAGCTCTAAATCATGTTTGATGCACTCTGTAAGTACATTTTATTTCAGTACTGTTTAATCAGGATGATAGGAACACTGTGGACAGTTTTCAGCAATTTGCAACATTGAAATACAGAAATAAACACTTTTCCAAAAACAAGCTCTAAATCATGTTGAAACGCAGAAATAAGCACTTTTCAAAAACAAGCTCCAAATCATGTTGAAATAGAGAAATGTACACTTTTCCAAAAACAAGCTCCAAATCATGTTGAAATACAGAAATTAACACTTTTCCAAAAACAAACTCCGAATCATGTTGAAATACAGAAATGAACACTTTTCCAAAAACAAGCTCCAAATCATGTTGAAATACAGAAATAAGCACTTTTCAAAAACAAGCTCCAAATCATGTTGAAATACAGAAATAAACACTTTTCCATAAACAAGCTCTAAATCATGTTTGATGCACTCTGTAAGTACATTTTATTCCAGTACTGTTTAATCAGGATGATAGGAACACTGTGGACAGTTTTCAGCAAGTTGCAACATTGAAATACAGAAATAAACACTTTTCCAAAAACAAGCTCTAAATCATGTTGAAACACAGAAATAAGCACTTTTCAAAAACAAGCTCCAAATCATGTTGAAATAGAGAAATTTACACTTTTCCAAAAACAAGCTCCAAATCATGTTGAAATACAGAAATAAGCACTTTTCAAAAACAAGCTCCAAATCATGTTGAAATACAGAAATAAACACTTTTCCATAAACAAGCTCTAAATCATGTTTGATGCACTCTGTAAGTACATTTTATTCCAGTACTGTTTAATCAGGATGATAGGAACACTGTGGACAGTTTTCAGCAAGTTGCAACGTTGAAATACAGAAATAAACACTTTTCCATAAACAAGCTCTAAATAATGTTTGATGCACTCTGTAAGTAAATTTTATTTCAGTACTGTTTTATCAGGATGGTAGGTACACTGTGGACAGTTTTCAGCAAGTTGCAACATTGAAATACAGAAATAAACACTTTTCCAAAAACAAGCTCTAAATCATGTTGAAAAACAGAAATAAGCACTTTTCCATAAACAAGCTCTAAATCATGTTTGATGCACTCTGTAAGTAAATTGTATTTCAGTACTGTTTAATCAGGATGGTAGGAACACTGTGGACAGTTTTCAGCAAGTTGCAACGTTGAAATACAGAAACAAACACTTTTCCAATAACAACCACTAAATCATGTTGAAAAACAGAAAAAACAGTTTTCCATAAACAAGTTCTAAATCATGTTGAAATACAGAAATAGGCACTTTTCAAAAACAAGCTCCAAATCATGTTGAAATACAGAAATGAACACTTTTCCAAAAACAAGCTCCAAATCATGTTGAAATACAGAAATGAACACTTTTCCAAAAACAAGCTCCAAATCATGTTGAAATACAGAAATAAGCACTTTTCAAAAACAAGCTCCAAATCATGTTGAAATACAGAAATAAACACTTTTCCATAAACAAGCTCTAAATAATGTTTGATGCACTCTGTAAGTAAATTTTATTTCAGTACTGTTTAATCAGGATGGTAGGAACACTGTGGACAGTTTTCAGCAAGTTGCAACATTGAAATACAGAAATAAACACTTTTCCAAAAACAAGCTCTAAATCATGTTGAAAAACAGAAAAAACAGTTTTCCACAAACAAGCTCTAAATCATGTTGAAATACAAAAATAAGCAATTTTCAAAAACAAGCTCCAAATCATTTTGAAATACAGAAATAAACAATTTTCCATAAACAAGCTCTAAATCATGTTTGATGCACCCTGTAAGTAAATTTTATTTCAGTACTGTTTTATCAGGATGATAGGAACACTGTGGACAGTTTTCAGCAAGTTGCAACATTGAAATACAGAAATAAACACTTTTCCAAAAACAAGCTCTCAATCATGTTGAAAAACAGAAAAAACAGTTTTCCACAAACAAGCTCTAAATCATGTTTGATGCACTCTGTAAGTACATTTTATTCCAGTACTGTTTAATCAGGATGATAGGAACACTGTGGACAGTTTTCAGCAAGTTGCAACATTGAAATACAGAAATAAACACTTTTCCAAAAACAAGCTCTAAATCATGTTGAAACACAGAAATAAGCACTTTTCAAAAACAAGCTCCAAATCATGTTGAAATAGAGAAATTTACACTTTTCCAAAAACAAGCTCCAAATCATGTTGAAATACAGAAATTAACACTTTTCCATAAACAAGCTCTAAATCATGTTTGATGCACTCTGTAAGTACATTTTATTTCAGTACTGTTTAATCAGGATGATAGGAACACTGTGGACAGTTTTCAGCAATTTGCAACATTGAAATACAGAAATAAACACTTTTCCAAAAACAAGCTCTAAATCATGTTGAAACACAGAAATAAGCACTTTTCAAAAACAAGCTCCAAATCATGTTGAAATAGAGAAATGTACACTTTTCCAAAAACAAGCTCCAAATCATGTTGAAATACAGAAATTAACACTTTTCCAAAAACAAGCTCCGAATCATGTTGAAATACAGAAATGAACACTTTTCCAAAAACAAGCTCCAAATCATGTTGAAATACAGAAATAAGCACTTTTCAAAAACAAGCTCCAAATCATGTTGAAATACAGAAATAAACACTTTTCCATAAACAAGCTCTAAATCATGTTTGATGCACTCTGTAAGTACATTTTATTCCAGTACTGTTTAATCAGGATGATAGGAACACTGTGGACAGTTTTCAGCAAGTTGCAACATTGAAATACAGAAATAAACACTTTTCCAAAAACAAGCTCTAAATCATGTTGAAACACAGAAATAAGCACTTTTCAAAAACAAGCTCCAAATCATGTTGAAATAGAGAAATTTACACTTTTCCAAAAACAAGCTCCAAATCATGTTGAAATACAGAAATAAGCACTTTTCAAAAACAAGCTCCAAATCATGTTGAAATACAGAAATAAACACTTTTCCATAAACAAGCTCTAAATCATGTTTGATGCACTCTGTAAGTACATTTTATTCCAGTACTGTTTAATCAGGATGATAGGAACACTGTGGACAGTTTTCAGCAAGTTGCAACGTTGAAATACAGAAATAAACACTTTTCCATAAACAAGCTCTAAATAATGTTTGATGCACTCTGTAAGTAAATTTTATTTCAGTACTGTTTTATCAGGATGGTAGGTACACTGTGGACAGTTTTCAGCAAGTTGCAACATTGAAATACAGAAATAAACACTTTTCCAAAAACAAGCTCTAAATCATGTTGAAAAACAGAAATAAGCACTTTTCCATAAACAAGCTCTAAATCATGTTTGATGCACTCTGTAAGTAAATTGTATTTCAGTACTGTTTAATCAGGATGGTAGGAACACTGTGGACAGTTTTCAGCAAGTTGCAACGTTGAAATACAGAAACAAACACTTTTCCAATAACAACCACTAAATCATGTTGAAAAACAGAAAAAACAGTTTTCCATAAACAAGTTCTAAATCATGTTGAAATACAGAAATAGGCACTTTTCAAAAACAAGCTCCAAATCATGTTGAAATACAGAAATGAACACTTTTCCAAAAACAAGCTCCAAATCATGTTGAAATACAGAAATGAACACTTTTCCAAAAACAAGCTCCAAATCATGTTGAAATACAGAAATAAGCACTTTTCAAAAACAAGCTCCAAATCATGTTGAAATACAGAAATAAACACTTTTCCATAAACAAGCTCTAAATAATGTTTGATGCACTCTGTAAGTAAATTTTATTTCAGTACTGTTTAATCAGGATGGTAGGAACACTGTGGACAGTTTTCAGCAAGTTGCAACATTGAAATACAGAAATAAACACTTTTCCAAAAACAAGCTCTAAATCATGTTGAAAAACAGAAAAAACAGTTTTCCACAAACAAGCTCTAAATCATGTTGAAATACAAAAATAAGCAATTTTCAAAAACAAGCTCCAAATCATTTTGAAATACAGAAATAAACAATTTTCCATAAACAAGCTCTAAATCATGTTTGATGCACCCTGTAAGTAAATTTTATTTCAGTACTGTTTTATCAGGATGATAGGAACACTGTGGACAGTTTTCAGCAAGTTGCAACATTGAAATACAGAAATAAACACTTTTCCAAAAACAAGCTCTCAATCATGTTGAAAAACAGAAAAAACAGTTTTCCACAAACAAGCTCTAAATCATGTTGAAATACAAAAATAAGCACTTTTCAAAAACAAGCTCCAAATCATTTTGAAATACAGAAATAAACAATTTTCCATAAACAAGCTCTAAATCATGTTTGATGCACCCTGTAAGTAAATTTTATTTCAGTACTGTTTAATCAGGATGATAGGAACACTGTGGACAGTTTTCAGCAATTTGCAACATTGAAATACAGAAATAAACACTTTTCCAAAAACAAGCTCTAAATCATGTTGAAACACAGAAATAAGCACTTTTCAAAAACAAGCTCCAAATCATGTTGAAATAGAGAAATTTACAATTTTCCAAAAACAAGCTCCAAATCATGTTGAAACACAGAAAAAACAGTTTTCCATAAACAAGCTCTAAATCATGTTGAAATACAGAAATGAACACTTTTCCAAAAACAAGCTCCAAATCATGTTGAAATACAGAAATGAACACTTTTCCAAAAACAAGCTCCAAATCATGTTGAAATACAGAAATGAACACTTTTCCAAAAACAAGCTCCAAATCATGTTGAAATACAGAAATAAGCACTTTTCAAAAACAAGCTCCAAATCATGTTGAAATACAGAAATAAAAACTTTTCCATAAACAAGCTCTAAATCATGTTTGATGCACTCTGTCAATAAATTTTATTTCAGTACTGTTTAATCAGGATGATAGGAACACTGTGGACAGTTTTCAGCAAGTTGCAACGTTGAAATACAGAAATAAACACTTTTCCATAAACAAGCTCTAAATAATGTTTGATGCACTCTGTAAGTAAATTTTATTTCAGTACTGTTTAATCAGGATGGTAGGAACACTGTGGACAGTTTTCAGCAAGTTGCAACATTGAAATACAGAAATAAACACATTTCCAAAAACAAGCTCTAAATCATGTTGAAAAACAGAAAAAACTGTTTTCCACAAACAAGCTCTAAATCATGTTGAAATACAAAAATAAGCACTTTTCAAAAACAAGCTCCAAATCATTTTGAAATACAGAAATAAACAATTTTCCATAAACAAGCTCTAAATCATGTTTGATGCACCCTGTAAGTAAATTTTATTTCAGTACTGTTTTATCAGGATGATAGGAACACTGTGGACAGTTTTCAGCAAGTTGCAACATTGAAATACAGAAATAAACTCTTTTCCAAAAACAAGCTCTAAATCATGTTGAAAAACAGAAAAAACAGTTTTCCATAAACAAGCTCTAAATCATGTTGAAATACAGAAATAGGCACTTTTCAAAAACAAGCTCCAAATCATGTTGAAATACAGAAATAAACACTTTTCCATAAACAAGCTCTAAATCATGTTTGATGCACTCTGTAAGTACATTTTATTTCAGTACTGTTTAATCAGGATGATAGGAACACTGTGGACAGTTTTCAGCAATTTGCAACATTGAAATACAGAAATAAACACTTTTCCAAAAACAAGCTCTAAATCATGTTGAAACACAGAAATAAGCACTTTTCAAAAACAAGCTCCAAATCATGTTGAAATAGAGAAATTTACACTTTTCCAAAAACAAGCTCCAAATCATGTTGAAATACAGAAATTAACACTTTTCCATAAACAAGCTCTAAATCATGTTTGATGCACTCTGTAAGTACATTTTATTTCAGTACTGTTTAATCAGGATGATAGGAACACTGTGGACAGTTTTCAGCAATTTGCAACATTGAAATACAGAAATAAACACTTTTCCAAAAACAAGCTCTAAATCATGTTGAAACACAGAAATAAGCACTTTTCAAAAACAAGCTCCAAATCATGTTGAAATAGAGAAATTTACACTTTTCCAAAAACAAGCTCCAAATCATGTTGAAATACAGAAATTAACACTTTTCCAAAAACAAGCTCCGAATCATGTTGAAATACAGAAATGAACACTTTTCCAAAAACAAGCTCCAAATCATGTTGAAATACAGAAATAAGCACTTTTCAAAAACAAGCTCCAAATCATGTTGAAATACAGAAATAAACACTTTTCCATAAACAAGCTCTAAATCATGTTTGATGCACTCTGTAAGTACATTTTATTCCAGTACTGTTTAATCAGGATGATAGGAACACTGTGGACAGTTTTCAGCAAGTTGCAACATTGAAATACAGAAATAAACACTTTTCCAAAAACAAGCTCTAAATCATGTTGAAACACAGAAATAAGCACTTTTCAAAAACAAGCTCCAAATCATGTTGAAATAGAGAAATTTACACTTTTCCAAAAACAAGCTCCAAATCATGTTGAAATACAGAAATAAGCACTTTTCAAAAACAAGCTCCAAATCATGTTGAAATACAGAAATAAACACTTTTCCATAAACAAGCTCTAAATCATGTTTGATGCACTCTGTAAGTACATTTTATTCCAGTACTGTTTAATCAGGATGATAGGAACACTGTGGACAGTTTTCAGCAAGTTGCAACGTTGAAATACAGAAATAAACACTTTTCCATAAACAAGCTCTAAATAATGTTTGATGCACTCTGTAAGTAAATTTTATTTCAGTACTGTTTAATCAGGATGGTAGGAACACTGTGGACAGTTTTCAGCAAGTTGCAACATTGAAATACAGAAATAAACACTTTTCCAAAAACAAGCTCTAAATCATGTTGAAAAACAGAAATAAGCACTTTTCCATAAACAAGCTCTAAATCATGTTTGATGCACTCTGTAAGTAAATTGTATTTCAGTACTGTTTAATCAGGATGGTAGGAACACTGTGGACAGTTTTCAGCAAGTTGCAACGTTGAAATACAGAAACAAACACTTTTCCAATAACAAGCACTAAATCATGTTGAAAAACAGAAAAAACAGTTTTCCATAAACAAGTTCTAAATCATGTTGAAATACAGAAATAGGCACTTTTCAAAAACAAGCTCCAAATCATGTTGAAATACAGAAATGAACACTTTTCCAAAAACAAGCTCCAAATCATGTTGAAATACAGAAATGAACACTTTTCCAAAAACAAGCTCCAAATCATGTTGAAATACAGAAATAAGCACTTTTCAAAAACAAGCTCCAAATCATGTTGAAATACAGAAATAAACACTTTTCCATAAACAAGCTCTAAATAATGTTTGATGCACTCTGTAAGTACATTTTATTTCAGTACTGTTTAATCAGGATGGTAGGAACACTGTGGACAGTTTTCAGCAAGTTGCAACATTGAAATACAGAAATAAACACATTTCCAAAAACAAGCTCTAAATCATGTTGAAAAACAGAAAAAACTGTTTTCCACAAACAAGCTCTAAATCATGTTGAAATACAAAAATAAGCACTTTTCAAAAACAAGCTCCAAATCATTTTGAAATACAGAAATAAACAATTTTCCATAAACAAGCTCTAAATCATGTTTGATGCACCCTGTAAGTAAATTTTATTTCAGTACTGTTTTATCAGGATGATAGGAACACTGTGGACAGTTTTCAGCAAGTTGCAACATTGAAATACAGAAATAAACTCTTTTCCAAAAACAAGCTCTAAATCATGTTGAAAAACAGAAAAAACAGTTTTCCATAAACAAGCTCTAAATCATGTTGAAATACAGAAATAGGCACTTTTCAAAAACAAGCTCCAAATCATGTTGAAATACAGAAATAAACACTTTTCCATAAACAAGCTCTAAATCATGTTTGATGCACTCTGTAAGTACATTTTATTTCAGTACTGTTTAATCAGGATGATAGGAACACTGTGGACAGTTTTCAGCAATTTGCAACATTGAAATACAGAAATAAACACTTTTCCAAAAACAAGCTCTAAATCATGTTGAAACACAGAAATAAGCACTTTTCAAAAACAAGCTCCAAATCATGTTGAAATACAGAAATGAACACTTTTCCAAAAACAAGCTCCGAATCATGTTGAAATACAGAAATGAACACTTTTCCAAAAACAAGCTCCAAATCATGTTGAAATACAGAAATAAGCACTTTTCAAAAACAAGCTCCAAATCATGTTGAAATACAGAAATAAACACTTTTCCAAAAACAAGCTCTAAATCATGTTGAAACACAGAAATAAGCACTTTTCAAAAACAAGCTCCAAATCATGTTGAAATAGAGAAATGTACACTTTTCCAAAAACAAGCTCCGAATCATGTTGAAATACAGAAATTAACACTTTTCCAAAAACAAGCTCCGAATCATGTTGAAATACAGAAATGAACACTTTTCCAAAAACAAGCTCCAAATCATGTTGAAATACAGAAATAAACACTTTTCCATAAACAAGCTCTAAATCATGTTTGATGCACTCTGTAAGTACATTTTATTCCAGTACTGTTTAATCAAGATGATAGGAACACTGTGGACAGTTTTCAGCAAGTTGCAACATTGAAATACAGAAATAAACACTTTTCCAAAAACAAGCTCTAAATCATGTTGAAACACAGAAATAAGCACTTTTCAAAAACAAGCTCCAAATCATGTTGAAATAGAGAAATTTACACTTTTCCAAAAACAAGCTCCAAATCATGTTGAAATACAGAAATAAGCACTTTTCAAAAACAAGCTCCAAATCATGTTGAAATACAGAAATAAACACTTTTCCATAAACAAGCTCTAAATCATGTTTGATGCACTCTGTAAGTACATTTTATTCCAGTACTGTTTAATCAGGATGATAGGAACACTGTGGACAGTTTTCAGCAAGTTGCAACGTTGAAATACAGAAATAAACACTTTTCCATAAACAAGCTCTAAATCATGTTTGATGCACTCTGTAAGTAAATTGTATTTCAGTACTGTTTAATCAGGATGGTAGGAACACTGTGGACAGTTTTCAGCAAGTTGCAACGTTGAAATACAGAAACAAACACTTTTCCAATAACAACCACTAAATCATGTTGAAAAACAGAAAAAACAGTTTTCCATAAACAAGTTCTAAATCATGTTGAAATACAGAAATAGGCACTTTTCAAAAACAAGCTCCAAATCGTGTTGAAATACAGAAATGAACACTTTTCCAAAAACAAGCTCCAAATCATGTTGAAATACAGAAATGAACACTTTTCCAAAAACAAGCTCCAAATCATGTTGAAATACAGAAATAAGCACTTTTCAAAAACAAGCTCCAAATCATGTTGAAATACAGAAATTTACACTTTTCCAAAAACAAGCTCCAAATCATGTTGAAATACAGAAATAAGCACTTTTCAAAAACAAGCTCCAAATCATGTTGAAATACAGAAATAAACACTTTTCCATAAACAAGCTCTAAATCATGTTTGATGCACTCTGTAAGTACATTTTATTCCAGTACTGTTTAATCAGGATGATAGGAACACTGTGGACAGTTTTCAGCAAGTTGCAACGTTGAAATACAGAAATAAACACTTTTCCATAAACAAGCTCTAAATCATGTTTGATGCACTCTGTAAGTAAATTGTATTTCAGTACTGTTTAATCAGGATGGTAGGAACACTGTGGACAGTTTTCAGCAAGTTGCAACGTTGAAATACAGAAACAAACACTTTTCCAATAACAACCACTAAATCATGTTGAAAAACAGAAAAAACAGTTTTCCATAAACAAGTTCTAAATCATGTTGAAATACAGAAATAGGCACTTTTCAAAAACAAGCTCCAAATCGTGTTGAAATACAGAAATGAACACTTTTCCAAAAACAAGCTCCAAATCATGTTGAAATACAGAAATGAACACTTTTCCAAAAACAAGCTCCAAATCATGTTGAAATACAGAAATAAGCACTTTTCAAAAACAAGCTCCAAATCATGTTGAAATACAGAAATAAACACTTTTCCATAAACAAGCTCTAAATAATGTTTGATGCACTCTGTAAGTAAATTTTATTTCAGTACTGTTTAATCAGGATGGTAGGAACACTGTGGACAGTTTTCAGCAAGTTGCAACATTGAAATACAGAAATAAACACTTTTCCAAAAACAAGCTCTAAATCATGTTGAAAAACAGAAAAAACAGTTTTCCACAAACAAGCTCTAAATCATGTTGAAATACAAAAATAAGCACTTTTCAAAAACAAGCTCCAAATCATTTTGAAATACAGAAATAAACAATTTTCCATAAACAAGCTCTAAATCATGTTTGATGCACCCTGTAAGTAAATTTTATTTCAGTACTGTTTTATCAGGATGATAGGAACACTGTGGACAGTTTTCAGCAAGTTGCAACATTGAAATACAGAAATAAACACTTTTCCAAAAACAAGCTCTCAATCATGTTGAAAAACAGAAAAAACAGTTTTCCACAAACAAGCTCTAAATCATGTTGAAATACAAAAATAAGCACTTTTCAAAAACAAGCTCCAAATCATTTTGAAATACAGAAATAAACAATTTTCCATAAACAAGCTCTAAATCATGTTTGATGCACTCTGTAAGTAAATTGTATTTCAGTACTGTTTAATCAGGATGGTAGGAACACTGTGGACAGTTTTCAGCAAGTTGCAACGTTGAAATACAGAAACAAACACTTTTCCAATAACAACCACTAAATCATGTTGAAAAACAGAAAAAACAGTTTTCCATAAACAAGTTCTAAATCATGTTGAAATACAGAAATAGGCACTTTTCAAAAACAAGCTCCAAATCGTGTTGAAATACAGAAATGAACACTTTTCCAAAAACAAGCTCCAAATCATGTTGAAATACAGAAATGAACACTTTTCCAAAAACAAGCTCCAAATCATGTTGAAATACAGAAATAAGCACTTTTCAAAAACAAGCTCCAAATCATGTTGAAATACAGAAATAAACACTTTTCCATAAACAAGCTCTAAATAATGTTTGATGCACTCTGTAAGTAAATTTTATTTCAGTACTGTTTAATCAGGATGGTAGGAACACTGTGGACAGTTTTCAGCAAGTTGCAACATTGAAATACAGAAATAAACACTTTTCCAAAAACAAGCTCTAAATCATGTTGAAAAACAGAAAAAACAGTTTTCCACAAACAAGCTCTAAATCATGTTGAAATACAAAAATAAGCACTTTTCAAAAACAAGCTCCAAATCATTTTGAAATACAGAAATAAACAATTTTCCATAAACAAGCTCTAAATCATGTTTGATGCACCCTGTAAGTAAATTTTATTTCAGTACTGTTTTATCAGGATGATAGGAACACTGTGGACAGTTTTCAGCAAGTTGCAACATTGAAATACAGAAATAAACACTTTTCCAAAAACAAGCTCTCAATCATGTTGAAAAACAGAAAAAACAGTTTTCCACAAACAAGCTCTAAATCATGTTGAAATACAAAAATAAGCACTTTTCAAAAACAAGCTCCAAATCATTTTGAAATACAGAAATAAACAATTTTCCATAAACAAGCTCTAAATCATGTTTGATGCACCCTGTAAGTAAATTTTATTTCAGTACTGTTTAATCAGGATGATAGGAACACTGTGGACAGTTTTCAGCAATTTGCAACATTGAAATACAGAAATAAACACTTTTCCAAAAACAAGCTCTAAATCATGTTGAAACACAGAAATAAGCACTTTTCAAAAACAAGCTCCAAATCATGTTGAAATAGAGAAATTTACACTTTTCCAAAAACAAGCTCCGAATCATGTTGAAATACAGAAATGAACACTTTTCCAAAAACAAGCTCCAAATCTTGTTGAAATACAGAAATAAGCACTTTTCAAAAACAAGCTCCAAATCATGTTGAAATACAGAAATAAACACTTTTCCATAAACAAGCTCTAAATCATGTTTGATGCACTCTGTAAGTACATTTTATTCCAGTACTGTTTAATCAGGATGATAGGAACACTGTGGACAGTTTTCAGCAAGTTGCAACATTGAAATACAGAAATAAACACTTTTCCAAAAACAAGCTCTAAATCATGTTGAAACACAGAAATAAGCACTTTTCAAAAACAAGCTCCAAATCATGTTGAAATAGAGAAATTTACACTTTTCAAAAACAAGCTCCAAATCATGTTGAAATACAGAAATAAACACTTTTCCATAAACAAGCTCTAAATAATGTTTGATGCACTCTGTAAGTAAATTTTATTTCAGTACTGTTTAATCAGGATGGTAGGAACACTGTGGACAGTTTTCAGCAAGTTGCAACATTGAAATACAGAAATAAACACTTTTCCAAAAACAAGCTCTAAATCATGTTGAAAAACAGAAAACACAGTTTTCCACAAACAAGCTCTAAATCATGTTGAAATACAAAAATAAGCACTTTTCAAAAACAAGCCCCAAATCATTTTGAAATACAGAAAAACACAATTTTCCATAAACAAGCTCTAAATCATGTTTGATGCACTCTGTAAGTACATTTTATTTCAGTACTGTTTAATCAGGATGATAGGAACACTGTGGACAGTTTTCAGCAATTTGCAACATTGAAATACAGAAATAAACACTTTTCCAAAAACAAGCTCTAAATCATGTTGAAACACAGAAACAAGCACTTTTCAAAAACAAGCTCCAAATCATGTTGAAATAGAGAAATTTACACTTTTCCAAAAACAAGCTCCAAATCATGTTGAAATACAGAAATGAACACTTTTCCAAAAACAAGCTCCAAATCATGTTGAAATACAGAAATGAACACTTTTCCAAAAACAAGCTCCAAATCATGTTGAAATACAGAAATAAGCACTTTTCAAAAACAAGCTCCAAATCATGTTGAAATACAGAAATAAAAACTTTTCCATAAACAAGCTCTAAATCATGTTTGATGCACTCTGTAAATAAATTTTATTTCAGTACTGTTTAATCAGGATGATAGGAACACTGTGGACAGTTTTCAGCAAGTTGCAACGTTGAAATACAGAAATAAACACTTTTCCATAAACAAGCTCTAAATAATGTTTGATGCACTCTGTAAGTAAATTTTATTTCAGTACTGTTTAATCAGGATGGTAGGAACACTGTGGACAGTTTTCAGCAAGTTGCAACATTGAAATACAGAAATAAACACATTTCCAAAAACAAGCTCTAAATCATGTTGAAAAACAGAAAAAACTGTTTTCCACAAACAAGCTCTAAATCATGTTGAAATACAAAAATAAGCACTTTTCAAAAACAAGCTCCAAATCATTTTGAAATACAGAAATAAACAATTTTCCATAAACAAGCTCTAAATCATGTTTGATGCACCCTGTAAGTAAATTTTATTTCAGTACTGTTTTATCAGGATGATAGGAACACTGTGGACAGTTTTCAGCAAGTTGCAACATTGAAATACAGAAATAAACTCTTTTCCAAAAACAAGCTCTAAATCATGTTGAAAAACAGAAAAAACAGTTTTCCATAAACAAGCTCTAAATCATGTTGAAATACAGAAATAGGCACTTTTCAAAAACAAGCTCCAAATCATGTTGAAATACAGAAATAAACACTTTTCCATAAACAAGCTCTAAATCATGTTTGATGCACTCTGTAAGTACATTTTATTTCAGTACTGTTTAATCAGGATGATAGGAACACTGTGGACAGTTTTCAGCAATTTGCAACATTGAAATACAGAAATAAACACTTTTCCAAAAACAAGCTCTAAATCATGTTGAAACACAGAAATAAGCACTTTTCAAAAACAAGCTCCAAATCATGTTGAAATACAGAAATGAACACTTTTCCAAAAACAAGCTCCGAATCATGTTGAAATACAGAAATGAACACTTTTCCAAAAACAAGCTCCAAATCATGTTGAAATACAGAAATAAGCACTTTTCAAAAACAAGCTCCAAATCATGTTGAAATACAGAAATAAACACTTTTCCATAAACAAGCTCTAAATCATGTTTGATGCACTCTGTAAGTACATTTTATTCCAGTACTGTTTAATCAGGATGATAGGAACACTGTGGACAGTTTTCAGCAATTTGCAACATTGAAATACAGAAATAAACACTTTTCCAAAAACAAGCTCTAAATCATGTTGAAACACAGAAATAAGCACTTTTCAAAAACAAGCTCCAAATCATGTTGAAATAGAGAAATTTACACTTTTCCAAAAACAAGCTCCAAATCATGTTGAAATACAGAAATTAACACTTTTCCATAAACAAGCTCTAAATCATGTTTGATGCACTCTGTAAGTACATTTTATTTCAGTACTGTTTAATCAGGATGATAGGAACACTGTGGACAGTTTTCAGCAATTTGCAACATTGAAATACAGAAATAAACACTTTTCCAAAAACAAGCTCCAAATCATGTTGAAACACAGAAATAAGCACTTTTCAAAAACAAGCTCCAAATCATGTTGAAATAGAGAAATTTACACTTTTCCAAAAACAAGCTCCAAATCATGTTGAAATACAGAAATTAACACTTTTCCAAAAACAAGCTCCGAATCATGTTGAAATACAGAAATGAACACTTTTCCAAAAACAAGCTCCAAATCATGTTGAAATACAGAAATAAGCACTTTTCAAAAACAAGCTCCAAATCATGTTGAAATACAGAAATAAACACTTTTCCATAAACAAGCTCTAAATCATGTTTGATGCACTCTGTAAGTACATTTTATTCCAGTACTGTTTAATCAGGATGATAGGAACACTGTGGACAGTTTTCAGCAAGTTGCAACATTGAAATACAGAAATAAACACTTTTCCAAAAACAAGCTCTAAATCATGTTGAAACACAGAAATAAGCACTTTTCAAAAACAAGCTCCAAATCATGTTGAAATAGAGAAATTTACACTTTTCCAAAAACAAGCTCCAAATCATGTTGAAATACAGAAATAAGCACTTTTCAAAAACAAGCTCCAAATCATGTTGAAATACAGAAATAAACACTTTTCCATAAACAAGCTCTAAATAATGTTTGATGCACTCTGTAAGTAAATTTTATTTCAGTACTGTTTAATCAGGATGGTAGGAACACTGTGGACAGTTTTCAGCAAGTTGCAACATTGAAATACAGAAATAAACACTTTTCCAAAAACAAGCTCTAAATCATGTTGAAAAACAGAAATAAGCACTTTTCCATAAACAAGCTCTAAATCATGTTTGATGCACTCTGTAAGTAAATTGTATTTCAGTACTGTTTAATCAGGATGATAGGAACACTGTGGACAGTTTTCAGCAAGTTGCAACGTTGAAATACAGAAACAAACACTTTTCCAATAACAAGCACTAAATCATGTTGAAAAACAGAAAAAACAGTTTTCCATAAACAAGTTCTAAATCATGTTGAAATACAGAAATAGGCACTTTTCAAAAACAAGCTCCAAATCATGTTGAAATACAGAAATGAACACTTTTCCAAAAACAAGCTCCAAATCATGTTGAAATACAGAAATGAACACTTTTCCAAAAACAAGCTCCAAATCATGTTGAAATACAGAAATAAGCACTTTTCAAAAACAAGCTCCAAATCATGTTGAAATACAGAAATAAACACTTTTCCATAAACAAGCTCTAAATAATGTTTGATGCACTCTGTAAGTAAATTTTATTTCAGTACTGTTTAATCAGGATGGTAGGAACACTGTGGACAGTTTTCAGCAAGTTGCAACATTGAAATACAGAAATAAACACTTTTCCAAAAACAAGCTCTAAATCATGTTGAAAAACAGAAAAAACAGTTTTCCACAAACAAGCGCTAAATCATGTTGAAATACAAAAATAAGCACTTTTCAAAAACAAGCTCCAAATCATTTTGAAATACAGAAATAAACAATTTTCCATAAACAAGCTCTAAATCATGTTTGATGCACCCTGTAAGTAAATTTTATTTCAGTACTGTTTTATCAGGATGATAGGAACACTGTGGACAGTTTTCAGCAAGTTGCAACATTGAAATACAGAAATAAACACTTTTCCAAAAACAAGCTCTCAATCATGTTGAAAAACAGAAAAAACAGTTTTCCACAAACAAGCTCTAAATCATGTTGAAATACAAAAATAAGCACTTTTCAAAAACAAGCTCCAAATCATTTTGAAATACAGAAATAAACAATTTTCCATAAACAAGCTCTAAATCATGTTTGATGCACCCTGTAAGTAAATTTTATTTCAGTACTGTTTAATCAGGATGATAGGAACACTGTGGACAGTTTTCAGCAATTTGCAACATTGAAATACAGAAATAAACACTTTTCCAAAAACAAGCTCTAAATCATGTTGAAACACAGAAATAAGCACTTTTCAAAAACAAGCTCCAAATCATGTTGAAATAGAGAAATTTACACTTTTCCAAAAACAAGCTCCGAATCATGTTGAAATACAGAAATGAACACTTTTCCAAAAACAAGCTCCAAATCATGTTGAAATACAGAAATAAGCACTTTTCAAAAACAAGCTCCAAATCATGTTGAAATACAGAAATAAACACTTTTCCATAAACAAGCTCTAAATCATGTTTGATGCACTCTGTAAGTACATTTTATTCCAGTACTGTTTAATCAGGATGACAGGAACACTGTGGACAGTTTTCAGCAAGTTGCAACATTGAAATACAGAAATAAACACTTTTCCAAAAACAAGCTCTAAATCATGTTGAAACACAGAAATAAGCACTTTTCAAAAACAAGCTCCAAATCATGTTGAAATAGAGAAATTTACACTTTTCAAAAACAAGCTCCAAATCATGTTGAAATACAGAAATAAACACTTTTCCATAAACAAGCTCTAAATAATGTTTGATGCACTCTGTAAGTAAATTTTATTTCAGTACTGTTTAATCAGGATGGTAGGAACACTGTGGACAGTTTTCAGCAAGTTGCAACATTGAAATACAGAAATAAACACTTTTCCAAAAACAAGCTCTAAATCATGTTGAAAAACAGAAAACACAGTTTTCCACAAACAAGCTCTAAATCATGTTGAAATACAAAAATAAGCACTTTTCAAAAACAAGCCCCAAATCATTTTGAAATACAGAAAAACACAATTTTCCATAAACAAGCTCTAAATCATGTTTGATGCACTCTGTAAGTACATTTTATTTCAGTACTGTTTAATCAGGATGATAGGAACACTGTGGACAGTTTTCAGCAATTTGCAACATTGAAATACAGAAATAAACACTTTTCCAAAAACAAGCTCTAAATCATGTTGAAACACAGAAATAAGCACTTTTCAAAAACAAGCTCCAAATCATGTTGAAATAGAGAAATTTACGCTTTTCCAAAAACAAGCTCCAAATCATGTTGAAATGCAGAAATGAACACTTTTCCAAAAACAAGCTCCGAATCATGTTGAAATACAGAAATGAACACTTTTCCAAAAACAAGCTCCAAATCATGTTGAAATACAGAAATAAGCACTTTTCAAAAACAAGCTCCAAATCATGTTGAAATACAGAAATAAACACTTTTCCATAAACAAGCTCTAAATCATGTTTGATGCACTCTGTAAGTACATTTTATTCCAGTACTGTTTAATCAGGATGATAGGAACACTGTGGACAGTTTTCAGCAATTTGCAACATTGAAATACAGAAATAAACACTTTTCCAAAAACAAGCTCTAAATCATGTTGAAACACAGAAACAAGCACTTTTCAAAAACAAGCTCCAAATCATGTTGAAATAGAGAAATTTACACTTTTCCAAAAACAAGCTCCAAATCATGTTGAAATACAGAAATAAACACTTTTCCAAAAACAAGCTCTAAATCATGTTGAAAAACAGAAAAAACAGTTTTCCATAAACAAGCTCTAAATCATGTTGAAATACAGAAATAGGCACTTTTCCATAAACAAGCTCTAAATCATGTTTGATGCACTCTGTAAGTACATTTTATTTCAGTACTGTTTAATCAGGATGATAGGAACACTGTGGACAGTTTTCAGCAATTTGCAACATTGAAATACAGAAATAAACACTTTTCCAAAAACAAGCTCTAAATCATGTTGAAACACAGAAATAAGCACTTTTCAAAAACAAGCTCCAAATCATGTTGAAATAGAGAAATTTACACTTTTCCAAAAACAAGCTCCAAATCATGTTGAAATACAGAAATGAACACTTTTCCATAAACAAGCTCTAAATCATGTTTGATGCACTCTGTAAATAAATTTTATTTCAGTACTGTTTACTCAGGATGATAGGAACACTGTGGACAGTTTTCAGCAAGTTGCAACGTTGAAATACAGAAATAAACACTTTTCCAAAAACAAGCTCTAAATCATGTTGAAAAACAGAAAAAACAGTTTTCCATAAACAAGCTCTAAATCATGTTGAAATACAGAAATGGGCACTTTTCAAAAACAAGCTCCAAATCATGTTGAAATACAGAAATAAACACTTTTCCATAAACAAGCTCTAAATCATGTTTGATGCACTCTGTAAGTACATTTTATTTCAGTACTGTTTAATCAGGATGATAGGAACACTGTGGACAGTTTTCAGCAATTTGCAACATTGAAATACAGAAATAAACACTTTTCCAAAAACAAGCTCTAAATCATGTTGAAACACAGAAATAAGCACTTTTCAAAAACAAGCTCCAAATCATGTTGAAATAGAGAAATTTACACTTTTCCAAAAACAAGCTCCAAATCATGTTGAAATACAGAAATGAACACTTTTCCAAAAACAAGCTCCGAATCATGTTGAAATACAGAAATGAACACTTTTCCAAAAACAAGCTCCAAATCATGTTGAAATACAGAAATAAGCACTTTTCAAAAACAAGCTCCAAATCATGTTGAAATACAGAAATAAACACTTTTCCATAAACAAGCTCTAAATCATGTTTGATGCACTCTGTAAGTACATTTTATTTCAGTACTGTTTAATCAGGATGATAGGAACACTGTGGACAGTTTTCAGCAATTTGCAACATTGAAATACAGAAATAAACACTTTTCCAAAAACAAGCTCTAAATCATGTTGAAACACAGAAATAAGCACTTTTCAAAAACAAGCTCCAAATCATGTTGAAATAGAGAAATTTACGCTTTTCCAAAAACAAGCTCCAAATCATGTTGAAATGCAGAAATGAACACTTTTCCAAAAACAAGCTCCGAATCATGTTGAAATACAGAAATGAACACTTTTCCAAAAACAAGCTCCAAATCATGTTGAAATACAGAAATAAGCACTTTTCAAAAACAAGCTCCAAATCATGTTGAAATACAGAAATAAACACTTTTCCATAAACAAGCTCTAAATCATGTTTGATGCACTCTGTAAGTACATTTTATTCCAGTACTGTTTAATCAGGATGATAGGAACACTGTGGACAGTTTTCAGCAATTTGCAACATTGAAATACAGAAATAAACACTTTTCCAAAAACAAGCTCTAAATCATGTTGAAACACAGAAACAAGCACTTTTCAAAAACAAGCTCCAAATCATGTTGAAATAGAGAAATTTACACTTTTCCAAAAACAAGCTCCAAATCATGTTGAAATACAGAAATAAACACTTTTCCAAAAACAAGCTCTAAATCATGTTGAAAAACAGAAAAAACAGTTTTCCATAAACAAGCTCTAAATCATGTTGAAATACAGAAATAGGCACTTTTCCATAAACAAGCTCTAAATCATGTTTGATGCACTCTGTAAGTACATTTTATTTCAGTACTGTTTAATCAGGATGATAGGAACACTGTGGACAGTTTTCAGCAATTTGCAACATTGAAATACAGAAATAAACACTTTTCCAAAAACAAGCTCTAAATCATGTTGAAACACAGAAATAAGCACTTTTCAAAAACAAGCTCCAAATCATGTTGAAATAGAGAAATTTACACTTTTCCAAAAACAAGCTCCAAATCATGTTGAAATACAGAAATGAACACTTTTCCATAAACAAGCTCTAAATCATGTTTGATGCACTCTGTAAATAAATTTTATTTCAGTACTGTTTACTCAGGATGATAGGAACACTGTGGACAGTTTTCAGCAAGTTGCAACGTTGAAATACAGAAATAAACACTTTTCCAAAAACAAGCTCTAAATCATGTTGAAAAACAGAAAAAACAGTTTTCCATAAACAAGCTCTAAATCATGTTGAAATACAGAAATGGGCACTTTTCAAAAACAAGCTCCAAATCATGTTGAAATACAGAAATAAACACTTTTCCATAAACAAGCTCTAAATCATGTTTGATGCACTCTGTAAGTACATTTTATTTCAGTACTGTTTAATCAGGATGATAGGAACACTGTGGACAGTTTTCAGCAATTTGCAACATTGAAATACAGAAATAAACACTTTTCCAAAAACAAGCTCTAAATCATGTTGAAACACAGAAATAAGCACTTTTCAAAAACAAGCTCCAAATCATGTTGAAATAGAGAAATTTACACTTTTCCAAAAACAAGCTCCAAATCATGTTGAAATACAGAAATGAACACTTTTCCAAAAACAAGCTCCGAATCATGTTGAAATACAGAAATGAACACTTTTCCAAAAACAAGCTCCAAATCATGTTGAAATACAGAAATAAGCACTTTTCAAAAACAAGCTCCAAATCATGTTGAAATACAGAAATAAACACTTTTCCATAAACAAGCTCTAAATCATGTTTGATGCACTCTGTAAGTACATTTTATTCCAGTACTGTTTAATCAGGATGATAGGAACACTGTGGACAGTTTTCAGCAATTTGCAACATTGAAATACAGAAATAAACACTTTTCCAAAAACAAGCTCTAAATCATGTTGAAACACAGAAACAAGCACTTTTCAAAAACAAGCTCCAAATCATGTTGAAATAGAGAAATTTACACTTTTCCAAAAACAAGCTCCAAATCATGTTGAAATACAGAAATAAACACTTTTCCAAAAACAAGCTCTAAATCATGTTGAAAAACAGAAAAAACAGTTTTCCATAAACAAGCTCTAAATCATGTTGAAATACAGAAATAGGCACTTTTCCATAAACAAGCTCTAAATCATGTTTGATGCACTCTGTAAGTACATTTTATTTCAGTACTGTTTAATCAGGATGATAGGAACACTGTGGACAGTTTTCAGCAATTTGCAACATTGAAATACAGAAATAAACACTTTTCCAAAAACAAGCTCTAAATCATGTTGAAACACAGAAATAAGCACTTTTCAAAAACAAGCTCCAAATCATGTTGAAATAGAGAAATTTACACTTTTCCAAAAACAAGCTCCAAATCATGTTGAAATACAGAAATGAACACTTTTCCATAAACAAGCTCTAAATCATGTTTGATGCACTCTGTAAATAAATTTTATTTCAGTACTGTTTACTCAGGATGATAGGAACACTGTGGACAGTTTTCAGCAAGTTGCAACGTTGAAATACAGAAATAAACACTTTTCCAAAAACAAGCTCTAAATCATGTTGAAAAACAGAAAAAACAGTTTTCCATAAACAAGCTCTAAATCATGTTGAAATACAGAAATGGGCACTTTTCAAAAACAAGCTCCAAATCATGTTGAAATACAGAAATAAACACTTTTCCATAAACAAGCTCTAAATCATGTTTGATGCACTCTGTAAGTACATTTTATTTCAGTACTGTTTAATCAGGATGATAGGAACACTGTGGACAGTTTTCAGCAATTTGCAACATTGAAATACAGAAATAAACACTTTTCCAAAAACAAGCTCTAAATCATGTTGAAACACAGAAATAAGCACTTTTCAAAAACAAGCTCCAAATCATGTTGAAATAGAGAAATTTACACTTTTCCAAAAACAAGCTCCAAATCATGTTGAAATACAGAAATGAACACTTTTCCAAAAACAAGCTCCGAATCATGTTGAAATACAGAAATGAACACTTTTCCAAAAACAAGCTCCAAATCATGTTGAAATACAGAAATAAGCACTTTTCAAAAACAAGCTCCAAATCATGTTGAAATACAGAAATAAACACTTTTCCATAAACAAGCTCTAAATCATGTTTGATGCACTCTGTAAGTACATTTTATTTCAGTACTGTTTAATCAGGATGATAGGAACACTGTGGACAGTTTTCAGCAATTTGCAACATTGAAATACAGAAATAAACACTTTTCCAAAAACAAGCTCTAAATCATGTTGAAACACAGAAATAAGCACTTTTAAAAAACAAGCTCCAAATCATGTTGAAATAGAGAAATTTACACTTTTCCAAAAACAAGCTCCAAATCATGTTGAAATACAGAAATGAACACTTTTCCAAAAACAAGCTCCGAATCATGTTGAAATACAGAAATGAACACTTTTCCAAAAACAAGCTCCAAATCATGTTGAAATACAAAAATAAGCACTTTTCAAAAACAAGCTCCAAATCATGTTGAAATACAGAAATAAACACTTTTCCATAAACAAGCTCTAAATCATGTTTGATGCACTCTGTAAGTACATTTTATTCCAGTACTGTTTAATCAGGATGATAGGAACACTGTGGACAGTTTTCAGCAAGTTGCAACATTGAAATACAGAAATAAACACTTTTCCAAAAACAAGCTCTAAATCATGTTGAAACACAGAAATAAGCACTTTTCCAAGAACAAGCTCCAAATCATGTTGAAATACAGAAATGAACACTTTTCCAAAAACAAGCTCCAAATCATGTTGAAATACAGAAATAAACACTTTTCCATAAACAAGCTCTAAATCATGTTTGATGCACTCTGTAAATACATTTTATTTCAGTACTGTTTACTCAGGATGATAGGAACACTGTGGACAGTTTTCAGCAAGTTGCAACGTTGAAATACAGAAATAAACACTTTTCCATAAACAAGCTCTAAATAATGTTTGATGCACTCTGTAAGTAAATTTTATTTCAGTACTGTTTAATCAGGATGGTAGGAACACTGTGGACAGTTTTCAGCAAGTTGTAACATTGAAATACAGAAATAAACACTTTTCCAAAAACAAGCTCTAAATCATGTTGAAAAACAGAAAAAACAGTTTTCCACAAACAAGCTCTAAATCATGTTGAAGTACAAAAATAAGCACTTTTCAAAAACAAGCTCCAAATCATTTTGAAATACAGAAATAAACACTTTTCCATAAACAAGCTCTAAATCATGTTTGATGCACTCTGTAAGTAAATTTTATTTCAGTACTGTTTAATCAGGATGGTAGGAACACTGTGGACAGTTTTCAGCAAGTTGCAACATTGAAATACAGAAATAAACACTTTTCCAAAAACAAGCTCTAAATCATGTTGAAAAACAGAAAAAACAGTTTTCCATAAACAAGCTCTAAATCATGTTGAAATACAGAAATAGGCACTTTTCAAAAACAAGCTCCAAATCATGTTGAAATACAGAAATAAACACTTTTCCATAAACAAGCTCTAAATCATGTTTGATGCACTCTGTAAGTACATTTTATTTCAGTACTGTTTAATCAGGATGATAGGAACACTGTGGACAGTTTTCAGCAAGTTGCAACATTGAAATACAGAAATAAACACTTTTCCAAAAACAAGCTCTAAATCATGTTGAAACACAGAAATAAGCACTTTTCAAAAACAAGCTCCAAATCATGTTGAAATAGAGAAATTTACACTTTTCCAAAAACAAGCTCCAAATCATGTTGAAATACAGAAATGAACACTTTTTCCAAAAACAAGCTCAGAATCATGTTGAAATACAGAAATGAACACTTTTCCATAAACAAGCTCTAAATCATGTTTGATGCACTCTGTAAATAAATTTTATTTCAGTACTGTTTACTCAGGATGATAGGAACACTGTGGACAGTTTTCAGCAAGTTGCAACGTTGAAATACAGAAATAAACACTTTTCCATAAACAAGCTCTAAATAATGTTTGATGCACTCTGTAAGTAAATTTTATTTCAGTACTGTTTAATCAGGATGGTAGGAACACTGTGGACAGTTTTCAGCAAGTTGCAACATTGAAATACAGAAATAAACACTTTTCCAAAAACAAGCTCTAAATCATGTTGAAACACAGAAATAAGCACTTTTCAAAAACAAGCTCCAAATCATGTTGAAATAGAGAAATTTACACTTTTCCAAAAACAAGCTCAAAATCATGTTGAAATACAGAAATGAACACTTTTCCATAAACAAGCTCTAAATCATGTTTGATGCACTCTGTAAGTAAATTTTATTTCAGTACTGTTTAATCAGGATGGTAGGAACACTGTGGACAGTTTTCAGCAAGTTGCAACATTGAAATACAGAAATAAACACTTTTCCAAAAACAAGCTCTAAATCATGTTGAAATACAGAAATAGGCACTTTTCAAAAACAAGCTCCAAATCATGTTGAAATACAGAAATGAACACTTTTCCAAAAACAAGCTCCAAGTCATGTTGAAATACAGAAATAAACACTTTTCCATAAACAAGCTCTAAATCATGTTTGATGCACTCTGTAAGTACATTTTATTCCAGTACTGTTTAATCAGGATGATAGGAACACTGTGGACAGTTTTCAGCAAGTTGCAACATTGAAATACAGAAATAAACAATTTTCCAAAAACAAGCTCTAAATCATGTTGAAATACAGAAATAGGCACTTTTCAAAAACAAGCTCCAAATCATGTTGAAATACAGAAATGAACACTTTTCCATAAACAAGCTCTAAATCATGTTTGATGCACTCTGTAAGTAAATTTTATTTCAGTACTGTTTAATCAGGATGATAGGAACACTGTGGACAGTTTTCAGCAAGTTGCAACATTGAAATACAGAAATAAACAATTTTGCAAAAACAAGCTCTAAATCATGTTGAAATACAGAAATAGGCACTTTTCAAAAACAAGCTCCAAATCATGTTGAAATACAGAAATGAACACTTTTCCAAAAACAAGCTCAAAATCATGTTGAAATACAGAAATGAACACTTTTCCATAAACAAGCTCTAAATCATGTTGAAATACAGAAATAAGCACTTTTCAAAAACAAGCTCCAAGTCATGTTGAAATACAGAAATAAACACTTTTCCATAAACAAGCTCTAAATCATGTTTGATGCACTCTGTAAGTACATTTTATTCCAGTACTGTTTAATCAGGATGATAGGAACACTGTGGACAGTTTTCAGCAAGTTGCAACATTGAAATTCAGAAATAAACAATTTTCCAAAAACAAGCTCTAAATCATGTTGAAACACAGAAATAAGCACTTTTCAAAAACAAGCTCCAAATCATGTTGAAATAGAGAAATTTACACTTTTCCAAAAACAAGCTCCAAATAATGTTGAAATACAGAAATGAACACTTTTCCATAAACAAGCTCTAAATAATGTTTGATGCACTCTGTAAGTAATTTTTATTTCAGTACTGTTTAATCAGGATGGTAGGAACACTGTGGACAGTTTTCAGCAAGTTGCAACATTGAAATACAGAAATAAACACTTTTCCAAAAACAAGCTCTAAATCATGTTGAAAAACAGAAAAAACTGTTTTCCACAAAAACAAGCTCTAAATCATGTTGAAATACAAAAATAAGCACTTTTCAAAAACAAGCTCCAAATCATTTTGAAATACAGAAATAAACACTTTTCCATAAACAAGCTCTAAATCATGTTTGATGCACTCTGTAAGTAAATTTTATTTCAGTACTGTTTAATCAGGATGGTAGGAACACTGTGGACAGTTTTCAGCAAGTTGCAACATTGAAATACAGAAATAAACACTTTTCCAAAAACAAGCTCTAAATCATGTTGAAAAACAGAAAAAACAGTTTTCCATTAACAAGCTCTAAATCATGTTGAAATACAGAAATAGGCACTTTTCAAAAACAAGCTCCAAATCATGTTGAAATACAGAAATAAACACTTTTCCATAAACAAGCTCTAAATCATGTTTGATGCACTCTGTAAGTACATTTTATTCCAGTACTGTTTAATCAGGATGATAGGAACACTGTGGACAGTTTTCAGCAAGTTGCAACATTGAAATACAGAAATAAACAATTTTCCAAAATCAAGCTCTAAATCATGTTGAAACACAGAAATAAGCACTTTTCAAAAACAAGCTCCAAATCATGTTGAAATAGAGAAATTTACACTTTTCCAAAAACAAGCTCCAAATCATGTTGAAATACAGAAATGAACACTTTTCCATAAACAAGCTCTAAATCATGTTTGATGCACTCTGTAAGTAAATTTTATTTCAGTACTGTTTAATCAGGATGGTAGGAACACTGTGGACAGTTTTCAGCAAGTTGCAACATTGAAATACAGAAATAAACACTTTTCCAAAAACAAGCTCTAAATCATGTTGAAATACAGAAATAGGCACTTTTCAAAAACAAGCTCCAAATCATGTTGAAATACAGAAATGAACACTTTTCCAAAAACAAGCTCCAAATCATGTTGAAATACAGAAATAAACACTTTTCCATAAACAAGCTCTAAATCATGTTTGATGCACTCTGTAAATAAATTGTATTTCAGTACTGTTTACTCAGGATGATAGGAACACTGTGGACAGTTTTCAGCAAGTTGCAACGTTGAAATACAGAAATAAACACTTTTCCATAAACAAGCTCTAAATAATGTTTGATGCACTCTGTAAGTAAATTTTATTTCAGTACTGTTTAATCAGGATGGTAGGAACACTGTGGACAGTTTTCAGCAAGTTGCAACATTGAAATACAAAAATAAGCACTTTTCAAAAACAATCTCCAAATCATGTTGAAATAGAGAAATTTACACTTTTCCAAAAACAAGCTCCAAATCATGTTGAAATACAGAAATGAACACTTTTCCAAAAACAAGCTCCGAATCATGTTGAAATACAGAAATGAACACTTTTCCAAAAACAAGCTCCAAATCATGTTGAAATACAGAAATAAGCACTTTTCAAAAACAAGCTCCAAATCATGTTGAAATACAGAAATAAACACTTTTCCATAAACAAGCTCTAAATCATGTTTGATGCACTCTGTAAGTACATTTTATTCCAGTACTGTTTAATCAGGATGATAGGAACACTGTGGACAGTTTTCAGCAAATTGCAACATTGAAATACAGAAATAAACACTTTTCCAAAAACAAGCTCTAAATCATGTTGAAACACAGAAATAAGCACTTTTCAAAAAAAAGCTCCAAATCATGTTGAAATAGAGAAATTTACACTTTTCCAAAAACAAGCTCCAAATCATGTTGAAATACAGAAATGAACACTTTTCCAAAAACAAGCTCCAAATCATGTTGAAATACAGAAATAAGCACTTTTCAAAAACAAGCTCCAAATCATGTTGAAATACAGAAATAAACACTTTTCCAAAAACAAGCTCCAAATCATGTTGAAATACAGAAATGAACACTTTTCCATAAACAAGCTCTAAATCATGTTGAAATACAGAAATAAGCACTTTTCAAAAACAAGCTCCAAGTCATGTTGAAATACAGAAATAAACACTTTTCCATAAACAAGCTCTAAATCATGTTTGATGCACTCTGTAAGTACATTTTATTCCAGTACTGTTTAATCAGGATGATAGGAACACTGTGGACAGTTTTCAGCAAGTTGCAACATTGAAATACAGAAATAAACACTTTTCCAAAAACAAGCTCTTAAATCATGTTGAAACACAGAAATAAGCACTTTTCAAAAACAAGCTCCAAATCATGTTGAAATAGAGAAATTTACACTTTTCCAAAAACAAGCTCCAAATCATCTTGAAATACAGAAATGAACACTTTTCCATAAACAAGCTCTAAATCATGTTTGATGCACTCTGTAAGTACATTTTATTCCAGTACTGTTTAATCAGGATGATAGGAACACTGTGGACAGTTTTCAGCAAGTTGCAACATTGAAATACAGAAATAAACAATTTTCCAAAAACAAGCTCCAAATCATGTTGAAATACAGAAATAAGCACTTTCCAAAAACAAGCTCCAAATCATGTTGAAATACAGAAATAAACACTTTTCCATAAACAAGCTCTAAATCATGTTGAAATACAGAAATTAACACTTTTCCAAAAACAAGCTCTAAATCATGTTGAAATACAGAAATAAACACTTTTTCATAAACAAGCTCCAAATCGTGTTGAAATACAGAAATAAACACTTTTCCATAAACAAGCTCCAAATCATGTTGAAATACAGAAATAAACACTTTTCCATAAACAAGCTCTAAATCATGTTTGAAGCACTCTGTAAGTGATTTTTTCCCCCAGTACTGTTAGAACTGGATGATAGGAACACTGGGGACAGTTTTCAGCAAGTTGCAATATTGGAATACAGAAATAAACACTTTTCCAAAAACAAGCTCCAAATCATGTTGAAATACAGAAATAAAGACTTTTCCAAAAACAAGCTCTAAATCAGGTTGAAATACAGAAATGAACACTTTTCCAAAAACAAGCTCTAAATCATGTTGAAATACAGAAATTAACACTTTTCCAAAAACAAGCTCTAAATCATGTTGAAATACAGAAATACACACTTTTCCAAAAACAAGCTCTAAATCATGTTGAAATACAGAAATAAACACTTTTTCATAAACAAGCTCCAAATCATGTTGAAATACAGAAATAAACACTTTTCCAAAAACAAGCTCTAAATCATGTTGAAATACAGAAATAAACACTTTTCCAAAAACAAGATCCAATCATGTTGAAATATAGAAATAAACACCTTTCGTAAAACAAGCTCTAAATCATGTTGAAATACAGAAATAAACACTTTTTCATAAACAAGCTCCAAATCATGTTAAAATACAGAAATAAACACTTTTTCATAAACAAGCTCTAAATCATGTTTGAAGCACTCTGTAAGTGATTTTTTTCCCAGTACTGTTAGAACTGGATGATAGGAACACTGTGGACAGTTTTCAGCAAGTTGCAATATTGGAATACAGAAATGAACACTTTTCCAAAAACAAGCTCCAAATCATGGTGAAATAGAGAAATTAACACTTTTCCAAAAACAAGCTCCAAATCATGGTGAAATACAGAAATAAACACTTTTTTATAAACAAGCTCCAAATCATGTTGAAATACAGAAAAAACACTTTTTCATAAACAAGCTCTAAATCATGTTGAAATACAGAAAAAACACTTTTTCATAAACAAGCTCTAAATCATGTTTTCAGCACTCTGTAAGTGATTTTTTTTCCCGGTACTGTTAGAGCTGGATGATAGGAACACTGTGGACAGGTTTCAGCAAGTTGCAATATTGGAATACAGAAATAAACACTTTTCCAAAAACAAGCTCCAAATCATGTTGAAATACAGAAATAAACACTTTTCCAAAAACAAGCTCTAAATCATGTTGAAATACAGAAATTAACACTTTTCCAAAAACAAGGTCTAAATCATGTTGAAATACAGAAATAAACACTTTTTCATAAACAAGCTCCAAATCATGTTGAAATACAGAAATAAACACTTTTCCATAAACAAGCTCTAAATCATGTTTGAAGCACTCTGTAAGTGATTTTTTCCCCAGTATTGTTAGAACTGGATGATAGGAACACTGTGGACAGTTTTCAGCAAGTTGCAATATTGGAATACAGAAATAAACACTTTTCCAAAAACAAGCTCTAAATCATGATGAAATACAGAAATTAACACTTTTCCAAAAACAAGCTCCAAATCATGGTGAAATACAGAAATAAACACTTTTTCATAAACAAGCTCCAAATCATGTTGAAATACAGAAAAAACACTTTTCCAAAAACAAGCTCCAAATCATGTTTTCAGCACTCTGTAAGTGATTTTTTTTCCAGTACTGTTAGAGCTGGATGATAGGAACACTGTGGACAGTTTTCAGCCATTTTGCAAAATTGGAATACAGAAATAAACAATTTTTCATGAACAAGCTCCAAATTATGTTGAAATAGAGAAATTAACACTTTTCCAAAAACAAGCTCCAAATCATGGTGAAATACAGAAACAAAAACTTTTTCATAAACAAGCTCCAAATCATGTTGAAATACAGAAAAAACACTTTTTCATAAACAAGCTCTAAATCATGTTTTCAGCACTCTGTAAGTGATTTTTTTCCCAGGACTGTTAGAACTGGATGATAGGAACACTGTGGACAGTTTTCAGCAAGTTGCAAAATTGGAAGACAGAAATAAACACTTTTTCATAAACAAGCTCCAAATCATGTTGAAATACAGAAATAAACACTTTTTCATAAACAAGCTCTAAATCATGTTTGAAGCACTCTGTAAGTGATTTTTTCCCCCAGTACTGTTAGAACTGGATGATAGGAACACTGGGGACAGTTTTCAGCAAGTTGCAATATTGGAATACAGAAATAAACACTTTTCCAAAAACAAGCTCCAAATCATGTTTGAAGCACTCTGTAAATGATTTTCTTTCCAGTACTGTTAGAACTGGATGATAGGAACAATATGGACAGTTTTCAGCAAGTTGCAATATTGGAATGCAGAAATAAACACTTTTCCAAAAACAAGCTCCAAATCATGTTGAAATACAGAAATAAACACTTTAACAAAAACAAGCTCTAAATCATGTTGAAATACAGAAATTAACACTTTTCCAAAAACAAGCTCTAAATCATGTTGAAATACAGAAATTAACACTTTTCCAAAAACAAGCTATCAATCATGTTGAAATACAGAAATACACACTTTTCCAAAAACAAGCTCTAAATCATGTTGAAATACAGAAATAAACACTTTTTCATAAACAAGCTCTAAATCATGTTGAAATACAGAAATAAACACTTTTCCATAAACAAGCTCTAAATCATGTTTGAAGCACTCTGTAAGTGATTTTTTTCCCAGTACTGTTAGAACTGGATGATAGGAACACTGTGGACAGTTTTCAGCAAGTTGCAATATTGGAATACAAAAATAAACACTTTTCCAAAAACAAGATCCAAATCATTTTGAAATACAGAAATAAACACTTTTCCAAAAACAAGCTCTAAATCATGTTGAAATACAGAAATAAACACTTTTTCATAAACAAGCTCCAAATCATGTTGAAATACAGAAATAAACACTTTTTCATAAACAAGCTCTAAATCATGTTTGAAGCAGTCTGTAAGTGATTTTTTTCCCAGTACTGTTAGAACTGGATGATAGGAACACTGTGGACAGTTTTCAGCAAGTTGCAAAATTGGAAGACAGAAATAACACTTTTTCATAAACAAGCTCCAAATCATGTTGAAATACAGAAATAAACACTTTTCCAAAAACAAGCTCTAAATCATGTTGAAATACAGAAAAAACACTTTTTCATAAACAAGCTCTAAATCATGTTTGAAGCACTCTGTAAGTGATTTTTTCCCCCAGTTCTGTTAGAACTGGATGATAGGAACACTGTGGACAGTTTTCAGCAAGTTGCAAAATTGGAAGACAGAAATAAACACTTTTTCATAAACAAGCTCCAAATCATGTTGAAATACAGAAATAAACACTTTTCCAAAAACAAGCTCCAAATCATGTTGAAATACAGAAATAAACACTTTTTCATAAACAAGCTCTAAATCATGTTTGAAGCACTCTGTAAGTGATTTTTTCCCCCAGTACTGTTAGAACTGGATGATAGGAACACTGTGGACAGGTTTCAGCAAGTTGCAATATTGGAATACAGAAATAAACACTTTTCCAAAAACAAGATCCAAATCATGTTGAAATACAGAAATAAATACCTTTCCAAAAACAAGCTCTAAATCATGTTGAAATACAGAAATAAACACTTTTTCATAAACAAGCTCCAAATCATGTTGAAATACAGAAATAAACACTTTTTCATAAACAAGCTCTAAATCATGTTTGAAGCACTATGTAAGTGATTTTTTTCCCAGTACTGTTAGAACTGGATGATAGGAACACTGTGGACAGTTTTCAACAAGTTGCAATATTGGAATACAGAAATGAACACTTTTCCAAAAACAAGCTCCAAATCATGGTGAAATAGAGAAATGAACACTTTTCCAAAAACAAGCTCCAAATCATGGTGAAATACAGAAATAAACACTTTTTCATAAACAAGCTCCAAATCATGTTGAAATACAGAAAAAACACTTTTTCATAAACAAGCTCTAAATTATGTTTTCAGCACTCTGTAAGTGATTTTTTTTCCGGTACTGTTAGAGCTGGATGATAGGAACACTGTGGACAGGTTTCAGCAAGTTGCAATATTGGAATACAGAAATAAACACTTTTCCAAAAACAAGCTCCAAATCATGTTGAAATACAGAAATAAACACTTTTCCAAAAACAAGCTCTAAATCATGTTGAAATACAGAAATGAACACTTTTCTAAAAACAAGCTCTAAATCATGTTGAAATACAGAAATTAACACTTTTCCAAAAACAAGCTCTAAATCATGTTGAAATACAGAAATACACACTTTTCCAAAAACAAGCTCTAAATCATGTTGAAATACAGAAATAAACACTTTTTCATAAACAAGCTCTAAATCATGTTGAAATACAGAAATGAACACTTTTCTAAAAACAAGCTCTAAATCATGTTGAAATACAGAAATTAACACTTTTCCATAAACAAGCTCTAAATCATGTTTGAAGCACTCTGTAAGTGATTTTTTCCCCCAGTACTGTTAGAGCTGGATGATAGGAACACTGTGGACAGGTTTCAGCAAGTTGCAATATTGGAATACAGAAATAAACACTTTTCCAAAAACAAGCTCCAAATCATGTTGAAATACAGAAATAAACACTTTTCCAAAAACAAGCTCCAAATCATGTTGAAATACAGAAATTCACACTTTTCCAAAAACAAGCTCCAAATCATGTTGAAATACAGAAATAAACACTTTTCCAAAAACAAGCTCCAAATCATGGTGAAATACAGAAATAAACACTTTTTCATAAACAAGCTCCAAATCATGTTGAAATACAGAAATAAATACTTTTTCATAAACAAGCTCTAAATCATGTTTGAAGCACTCTGTAAGTGATTTTTTTCCACAGTTCTGTTAGAACTGGATGATAGGAACACTGTGGACAGTTTTCAGCAAGTTGCAAAATTGGAATACAGAAATAAACACTTTTTCATAAACAAGCTCCAAATCATGTTGAAATACAGAAATAAACACTTTTTCATAAACAAGCTCTAAATCATGTTTTGAGCACTCTGTACGTGATTTTTCTTCCAGTACTGTTAGAACTGGATGATAGGAACACTGTGGACAGTTTTCAGCCATTTTGCAAAATTGGAATACAGAAATAAACACTTTTTCATGAACAAGCTCCAAATTATGTTGAAATAGAGAAATTAACACTTTTCCAAAAACAAGCTCCAAATCATGGTGAAATACAGAAACAAAAACTTTTTCATAAACAAGCTCCAAATCATGTTGAAATACAGAAAAAACACTTTTTCATAAACAAGCTCTAAATCATGTTTTCAGCACTCTGTAAGTGATTTTTTTCCCAGGACTGTTAGAACTGGATGATAGGAACAATATGGACAGTTTTCAGCAAGTTGCAATATTGGAATACAGAAATAAACACTTTTCCAAAAACAAGCTCCAAATCATGTTGAAATACAGAAATAAACACTTTTCCAAAAACAAGCTCTAAATCATGTTGAAATACAGAAATTAACACTTTTCCAAAAACAAGCTCTAAATCATGTTGAAATACAGAAATTAACACTTTTCCAAAAACAAGCTATAAATCATGTTGAAATACAGAAATTAACACTTTTCCAAAAACAAGCTCTAAATCATGTTGAAATACAGAAATTAACACTTTTCCAAAAACAAGCTATAAATCATGTTGAAATACAGAAATACACACTTTTCCAAAAACAAGCTCTAAATCATGTTGAAATACAGAAATAAACACTTTTTCATAAACAAGCTCTAAATCATGTTGAAATACAGAAATAAACACTTTTCCATAAACAAGCTCTAAATCATGTTTGAAGCACTCTGTAAGTGATTTTTTCCCCCAGTACTGTTAGAGCTGGATGATAGGAACACTGTGGACAGGTTTCAGCAAGTTGCAATATTGGAATACAGAAATAAACACTTTTCCAAAAACAAGCTCCAAATCATGTTGAAATACAGAAATAAACACTTTTCCAAAAACAAGCTCCAAATCATGTTGAAATACAGAAATTCACACTTTTCCAAAAACAAGCTCCAAATCATGTTGAAATACAGAAATAAACACTTTTCCAAAAACAAGCTCCAAATCATGGTGAAATACAGAAATAAACACTTTTTCATAAACAAGCTCCAAATCATGTTGAAATACAGAAATAAATACTTTTTCATAAACAAGCTCTAAATCATGTTTGAAGCACTCTGTAAGTGATTTTTTCCACAGTTCTGTTAGAACTGGATGATAGGAACACTGTGGACAGTTTTCAGCAAGTTGCAAAATTGGAATACAGAAATAAACACTTTTTCATAAACAAGCTCCAAATCATGTTGAAATACAGAAATAAACACTTTTTCATAAACAAGCTCTAAATCATGTTTTCAGCACTCTGTACGTGATTTTTCTTCCAGTACTGTTAGAACTGGATGATAGGAACACTGTGGACAGGTTTCAGCAAGTTGCAATATTGGAATACAGAAATAAACACTTTTCCAAAAACAAGCTCCAAATCATGTTTGAAGCACTCTGTAAATGATTTTCTTTCCAGTACTGTTAGAACTGGATGATAGGAACAATATGGACAGTTTTCAGCAAGTTGCAATATTGGAATACAGAAATAAACACTTTTCCAAAAACAAGCTCCAAATCATGTTGAAATACAGAAATAAACACTTTTCCAAAAACAAGCTCTAAATCATGTTGAAATACAGAAATTAACACTTTTCCAAAAACAAGCTCTAAATCATGTTGAAATACAGAAATTAACACTTTTCCAAAAACAAGCTATAAATCATGTTGAAATACAGAAATACACACTTTTCCAAAAACAAGCTCTAAATCATGTTGAAATACAGAAATAAACACTTTTTCATAAACAAGCTCTAAATCATGTTGAAATACAGAAATAAACACTTTTCCATAAACAAGCTCTAAATCATGTTTGAAGCACTCTGTAAGTGATTTTTTCCCCCAGTACTGTTAGAGCTGGATGATAGGAACACTGTGGACAGGTTTCAGCAAGTTGCAATATTGGAATACAGAAATTCACACTTTTCCAAAAACAAGCTCCAAATCATGTTGAAATACAGAAATAAACACTTTTCCAAAAACAAGCTCCAAATCATGGTGAAATACAGAAATAAACACTTTTTCATAAACAAGCTCCAAATCATGTTGAAATACAGAAATAAATACTTTTTCATAAACAAGCTCTAAATCATGTTTGAAGCACTCTGTAAGTGATTTTTTCCACAGTTCTGTTAGAACTGGATGATAGGAACACTGTGGACAGTTTTCAGCAAGTTGCAAAATTGGAATACAGAAATAAACACTTTTTCATAAACAAGCTCCAAATCATGTTGAAATACAGAAATAAACACTTTTTCATAAACAAGCTCTAAATCATGTTTTCAGCACTCTGTACGTGATTTTTCTTCCAGTACTGTTAGAACTGGATGATAGGAACACTGTGGACAGTTTTCAGCCATTTTGCAAAATTGGAATACAGAAATAAACACTTTTCCAAAAACAAGCTCCAAATCATGTTGAAATACAGAAATAAACACTTTTCCAAAAACAAGCTCTAAATCATGTTGAAATACAGAAATTAACACTTTTCCAAAAACAAGCTCTAAATCATGTTGAAATACAGAAATTAACACTTTTCCAAAAACAAGCTATAAATCATGTTGAAATACAGAAATACACACTTTTCCAAAAACAAGCTCTAAATCATGTTGAAATACAGAAATAAACACTTTTTCATAAACAAGCTCTAAATCATGTTGAAATACAGAAATAAACACTTTTCCATAAACAAGCTCTAAATCATGTTTGAAGCACTCTGTAAGTGATTTTTTTCCCAGTACTGTTAGAACTGGATGATAGGAACACTGTGGACAGTTTTCAGCAAGTTGCAATATTGGAATACAAAAATAAACACTTTTCCAAAAACAAGATCCAAATCATTTTGAAATACAGAAATAAACACTTTTCCAAAAACAAGCTCTAAATCATGTTGAAATACAGAAATAAACACTTTTTCATAAACAAGCTCCAAATCATGTTGAAATACAGAAATAAACACTTTTTCATAAACAAGCTCTAAATCATGTTTGAAGCAGTCTGTAAGTGATTTTTTTCCCAGTACTGTTAGAACTGGATGATAGGAACACTGTGGACAGTTTTCAGCAAGTTGCAAAATTGGAAGACAGAAATAAACACTTTTTCATGAACAAGCTCCAAATCATGTTGAAATACAGAAATAAAAACTTTTCCAAAAACAAGCTCTAAATCATGTTGAAATACAGAAAAAACACTTTTTCATAAACAAGCTCTAAATCATGTTTGAAGCACTCTGTAAGTGATTTTTTCCCCCAGTTCTGTTAGAACTGGATGATAGGAACACTGTGGACAGTTTTCAGCAAGTTGCAATATTGGAATACAGAAATAAACACTTTTCCAAAAACAAGCTCCAAATCATGTTGAAATACAGAAATAAACACTTTTCCAAAAACAAGCTCTAAATCATGTTGAAATACAGAAATGAACACTTTTCCAAAAACAAGCTCTAAATCATGTTGAAATACAGAAATTAACACTTTTCCAAAAACAAGCTCTAAATCATGTTGAAATACAGAAATACACACTTTTCCAAAAACAAGCTCCAAATCATGTTGAAATACAGAAATAAACACTTTTCCATAAACAAGCTCTAAATCATGTTTGAAGCACTCTGTAAGTGATTTTTTCCCCCAGTACTGTTAGAACTGGATGATAGGAACACTGTGGACAGGTTTCAGCAAGTTGCAATATTGGAATACAGAAATAAACACTTTTCCAAAAACAAGATCCAAATCATGTTGAAATACAGAAATAAATACCTTTCCAAAAACAAGCTCTAAATCATGTTGAAATACAGAAATAAACACTTTTTCATAAACAAGCTCCAAATCATGTTGAAATACAGAAATAAACACTTTTTCATAAACAAGCTCTAAATCATGTTTGAAGCACTCTGTAAGTGATTTTTTTCCCAGTACTGTTAGAACTGGATGATAGGAACACTGTGGACAGTTTTCAACAAGTTGCAATATTGGAATACAGAAATGAACACTTTTCCAAAAACAAGCTCCAAATCATGGTGAAATAGAGAAATTAACACTTTTCCAAAAACAAGCTCCAAATCATGGTGAAATACAGAAATAAACACTTTTTCATAAACAAGCTCCAAATCATGTTGAAATACAGAAAAAACACTTTTTCATAAACAAGCTCTAAATTATGTTTTCAGCACTCTGTAAGTGATTTTTTTTCCGGTACTGTTAGAGCTGGATGATAGGAACACTGTGGACAGGTTTCAGCAAGTTGCAATATTGGAATACAGAAATAAACACTTTTCCAAAAACAAGCTCCAAATCATGTTGAAATACAGAAATGAACACTTTTCTAAAAACAAGCTCTAAATCATGTTGAAATACAGAAATTAACACTTTTCCAAAAACAAGCTCTAAATCATGTTGAAATACAGAAATACACACTTTTCCAAAAACAAGCTCTAAATCATGTTGAAATACAGAAATAAACACTTTTTCATAAACAAGCTCCAAATCATGTTGAAATACAGAAATAAACACTTTTTCATAAACAAGCTCCAAATCATGTTGAAATACAGAAATAAACACTTTTCCATAAACAAGCTCTAAATCATGTTTGAAGCACTCTGTAAGTGATTTTTTTCCCCAGTACTGTTAGAACTGGATGATAGGAACACTGTGGACAGTTTTTAGCAAGTTGCAATATTGGAATACAGAAATAAACACTTTTCCAAAAACAAGCTCCAAATCATGTTGAAATACAGAAATAAACACTTTTCCAAAAACAAGCTCTAAATCATGTTGAAATACAGAAATGAACACTTTTCTAAAAACAAGCTCTAAATCATGTTGAAATACAGAAATTAACACTTTTCCAAAAACAAGCTCTAAATCATGTTGAAATACAGAAATACACACTTTTCCAAAAACAAGCTCTAAATCATGTTGAAATACAGAAATAAACACTTTTTCATAAACAAGCTCCAAATCATGTTGAAATACAGAAATAAACACTTTTTCATAAACAAGCTCCAAATCATGTTGAAATACAGAAATAAACACTTTTCCATAAACAAGCTCTAAATCATGTTTGAAGCACTCTGTAAGTGATTTTTTCCCCCAGTGCTGTTAGAACTGGATGATAGGAACACGGTGGACAGGTTTCAGCAAGTTGCAATATTGGAATACAGAAATAAACACTTTTCCAAAAACAAGCTCCAAATCATGTTGAAATACAGAAATAAACACTTTTCCAAAAACAAGCTCTAAATCATGTAGAAATACAGAAATGAACACTTTTCTAAAAACAAGCTCTAAATCATGTTGAAATACAGAAATTAACACTTTTCCAAAAACAAGGTCTAAATCATGTTGAAATACAGAAATAAACACTTTTTCATAAACAAGCTCCAAATCATGTTGAAATACAGAAATAAACACTTTTTCATAAACAAGCTCCAAATCATGTTGAAATACAGAAATAAACACTTTTCCATAAACAAGCTCTAAATCATGTTTGAAGCACTCTGTAAGTGATTTTTTCCCCAGTATTGTTAGAACTCGATGATAGGAACACTGTGGACAGTTTTCAGCAAGTTGCAATATTGGAATACAGAAATGAACACTTTTCCAAAAACAAGCTCTAAATCATGATGAAATACAGAAATTAACACTTTTCCAAAAACAAGCTCCAAATCATGTTGAAATACAGAAATAAACACTTTTTCATAAACAAGCTCCAAATCATGTTGAAATACAGAAAAAACACTTTTTCATAAACAAGCTCTAAATCATGTTTTCAGCACTCTGTAAGTGATTTTTTTTCAGTAGTGTTAGAACTGGATGATAGGAACACTGTGGACAGGTTTCAGCAAGTTGCAATATTGGAATACAGAAATAAACACTTTTCCAAAAACAAGCTCCAAATCATGTTTGAAGCACTCTGTAAATGATTTTCTTTCCAGTACTGTTAGAACTGGATGATAGGAACAATATGGACATTTTTCAGCAAGTTGCAATATTGGAATACAGAAATAAACACTTTTCCAAAAACAAGCTCTAAATCATGTTGAAATACAGAAATTAACACTTTTCCAAAAACAAGCTCTAAATCATGTTGAAATACAGAAATTAACACTTTTCCAAAAACAAGCTATAAATCATGTTGAAATACAGAAATACACACTTTTCCAAAAACAAGCTCTAAATCATGTTGAAATACAGAAATAAACACTTTTCCAAAAACAAGCTCTAAATCATGTTGAAATACAGAAATTAACACTTTTCCAAAAACAAGCTATTAATCATGTTGAAATACAGAAATACACACTTTTCCAAAAACAAGCTCTAAATCATGTTGAAATACAGAAATAAACACTTTTTCATGAACAAGCTCTAAATCATGTTGAAATACAGAAATAAACACTTTTCCATAAACAAGCTCTAAATCATGTTTGAAGCACTCTGTAAGTGATTTTTTTCCCAGTACTGTTAGAACTGGATGATTGGAACACTGTGGACAGTTTTCAGCAAGTTGCAATATTGGAATACAAAAATAAACACTTTTCCAAAAACAAGATCCAAATCATTTTGAAATACAGAAATAAACACTTTTCCAAAAACATGCTCTAAATCATGTTGAAATACAGAAATAAACACTTTTTCATAAACAAGCTCTAAATCATGTTTGAAGCAGTCTGTAAGTGATTTTTTTCCCAGTACTGTTAGAACTGGATGATAGGAACACTGTGGACAGTTTTCAGCAAGTTGCAAAATTGGAAGACAGAAATAAACACTTTTTCATAAACAAGCTCCAAATCATGTTGAAATACAGAAATAAAAACTTTTCCAAAAACAAGCTCTAAATCATGTTGAAATACAGAAAAAACACTTTTTCATAAACAAGCTCTAAATCATGTTTGAAGCACTCTGTAAGTGATTTTTTTCCCAGTACTGTTAGAACTGGATGATAGGAACACTGTGGACAGTTTTCAACAAGTTGCAATATTGGAATACAGAAATGAACACTTTTCCAAAAACAAGCTCCAAATCATGGTGAAATAGAGAAATTAACACTTTTCCAAAAACAAGCTCCAAATCATGGTGAAATACAGAAATAAACACTTTTTCATAAACAAGCTCCAAATCATGTTGAAATACAGAAAAAACACTTTTTCATAAACAAGCTCTAAATTATGTTTTCAGCACTCTGTAAGTGATTTTTTTTCCGGTACTGTTAGAGCTGGATGATAGGAACACTGTGGACAGGTTTCAGCAAGTTGCAATATTGGAATACAGAAATAAACACTTTTCCAAAAACAAGCTCCAAATCATGTTGAAATACAGAAATAAACACTTTTCCAAAAACAAGCTCTAAATCATGTTGAAATACAGAAATGAACACTTTTCTAAAAACAAGCTCTAAATCATGTTGAAATACAGAAATTAACACTTTTCCAAAAACAAGCTCTAAATCATGTTGAAATACAGAAATTAACACTTTTCCAAAAACAAGCTCTAAATCATGTTGAAATACAGAAATAAACACTTTTTCATAAACAAGCTCCAAATCATGTTGAAATACAGAAATAAACACTTTTCCATAAACAAGCTCTAAATCATGTTTGAAGCACTCTGTAAGTGATTTTTTCCCCCAGTACTGTTAGAACTGGATGATAGGAACACGGTGGACAGGTTTCAGCAAGTTGCAATATTGGAATACAGAAATGAACACTTTTCCAAAAACAAGCTCTAAATCATGATGAAATACAGAAATTAACACTTTTCCAAAAACAAGCTCCAAATCATGGTGAAATACAGAAATAAACACTTTTTCATAAACAAGCTCCAAATCATGTTGAAATACAGAAAAAACACTTTTTCATAAACAAGCTCTAAATCATGTTTTCAGCACTCTGTAAGTGATTTTTTTTCAGTAGTGTTAGAACTGGATGATAGGAACACTGTGGACAGGTTTCAGCAAGTTGCAATATTGGAATACAGAAATAAACACTTTTCCAAAAACAAGCTCCAAATCATGTTTGAAGCACTCTGTAAATGATTTTTTTCCCCAGTACTGTTAGAACTGGATGATAGGAACACTGTGGACAGTTTTTAGCAAGTTGCAATATTGGAATACAGAAATAAACACTTTTCCAAAAACAAGCTCCAAATCATGTTGAAATACAGAAATAAACACTTTTCCAAAAACAAGCTCTAAATCATGTTGAAATACAGAAATGAACACTTTTCTAAAAACAAGCTCTAAATCATGTTGAAATACAGAAATTAACACTTTTCCAAAAACAAGCTCTAAATCATGTTGAAATACAGAAATACACACTTTTCCAAAAACAAGCTCTAAATCATGTTGAAATACAGAAATAAACACTTTTTCATAAACAAGCTCCAAATCATGTTGAAATACAGAAATAAACACTTTTTCATAAACAAGCTCCAAATCATGTTGAAATACAGAAATAAACACTTTTCCATAAACAAGCTCTAAATCATGTTTGAAGCACTCTGTAAGTGATTTTTTCCCCCAGTGCTGTTAGAACTGGATGATAGGAACACGGTGGACAGGTTTCAGCAAGTTGCAATATTGGAATACAGAAATAAACACTTTTCCAAAAACAAGCTCCAAATCATGTTGAAATACAGAAATAAACACTTTTCCAAAAACAAGCTCTAAATCATGTAGAAATACAGAAATGAACACTTTTCTAAAAACAAGCTCTAAATCATGTTGAAATACAGAAATTAACACTTTTCCAAAAACAAGGTCTAAATCATGTTGAAATACAGAAATAAACACTTTTTCATAAACAAGCTCCAAATCATGTTGAAATACAGAAATAAACACTTTTTCATAAACAAGCTCCAAATCATGTTGAAATACAGAAATAAACACTTTTCCATAAACAAGCTCTAAATCATGTTTGAAGCACTCTGTAAGTGATTTTTTCCCCAGTATTGTTAGAACTCGATGATAGGAACACTGTGGACAGTTTTCAGCAAGTTGCAATATTGGAATACAGAAATGAACACTTTTCCAAAAACAAGCTCTAAATCATGATGAAATACAGAAATTAACACTTTTCCAAAAACAAGCTCCAAATCATGGTGAAATACAGAAATAAACACTTTTTCATAAACAAGCTCCAAATCATGTTGAAATACAGAAAAAACACTTTTTCATAAACAAGCTCTAAATCATGTTTTCAGCACTCTGTAAGTGATTTTTTTTCAGTAGTGTTAGAACTGGATGATAGGAACACTGTGGACAGGTTTCAGCAAGTTGCAATATTGGAATACAGAAATAAACACTTTTCCAAAAACAAGCTCCAAATCATGTTTGAAGCACTCTGTAAATGATTTTCTTTCCAGTACTGTTAGAACTGGATGATAGGAACAATATGGACATTTTTCAGCAAGTTGCAATATTGGAATACAGAAATTAACACTTTTCCAAAAACAAGCTATTAATCATGTTGAAATACAGAAATACACACTTTTCCAAAAACAAGCTCTAAATCATGTTGAAATACAGAAATAAACACTTTTTCATGAACAAGCTCTAAATCATGTTGAAATACAGAAATAAACACTTTTTCATAAACAAGCTCCAAATCATGTTGAAATACAGAAAAAACACTTTTTCATAAACAAGCTCTAAATTATGTTTTCAGCACTCTGTAAGTGATTTTTTTTCCGGTACTGTTAGAGCTGGATGATAGGAACACTGTGGACAGGTTTCAGCAAGTTGCAATATTGGAATACAGAAATAAACACTTTTCCAAAAACAAGCTCCAAATCATGTTGAAATACAGAAATAAACACTTTTCCAAAAACAAGCTCTAAATCATGTTGAAATACAGAAATGAACACTTTTCCAAAAACAAGGTCTAAATCATGTTGAAATACAGAAATAAACACTTTTTCATAAACAAGCTCCAAATCATGTTGAAATACAGAAATAAACACTTTTTCATAAACAAGCTCCAAATCATGTTGAAATACAGAAACAAACACTTTTCCATAAACAAGCTCTAAATCATGTTTGAAGCACTCTGTAAGTGATTTTTTCCCCAGTATTGTTAGAACTCGATGATAGGAACACTGTGGACAGTTTTCAGCAAGTTGCAATATTGGAATACAGAAATGAACACTTTTCCAAAAACAAGCTCTAAATCATGATGAAATACAGAAATTAACACTTTTCCAAAAACAAGCTCCAAATCATGGTGAAATACAGAAATAAACACTTTTTCATAAACAAGCTCCAAATCATGTTGAAATACAGAAAAAACACTTTTTCATAAACAAGCTCTAAATCATGTTTTCAGCACTCTGTAAGTGATTTTTTTTCAGTAGTGTTAGAACTGGATGATAGGAACACTGTGGACAGGTTTCAGCAAGTTGCAATATTGGAATACAGAAATAAACACTTTTCCAAAAACAAGCTCCAAATCATGTTTGAAGCACTCTGTAAATGATTTTCTTTCCAGTACTGTTAGAACTGGATGATAGGAACAATATGGACATTTTTCAGCAAGTTGCAATATTGGAATACAGAAATAAACACTTTTCCAAAAACAAGCTCTAAATCATGTTGAAATACAGAAATTAACACTTTTCCAAAAACAAGCTCTAAATCATGTTGAAATACAGAAATTAACACTTTTCCAAAAACAAGCTATAAATCATGTTGAAATACAGAAATACACACTTTTCCAAAAACAAGCTCTAAATCATGTTGAAATACAGAAATAAACACTTTTCCAAAAACAAGCTCTAAATCATGTTGAAATACAGAAATTAACACTTTTCCAAAAACAAGCTATTAATCATGTTGAAATACAGAAATACACACTTTTCCAAAAACAAGCTCTAAATCATGTTGAAATACAGAAATAAACACTTTTTCATGAACAAGCTCTAAATCATGTTGAAATACAGAAATAAACACTTTTCCATAAACAAGCTCTAAATCATGTTTGAAGCACTCTGTAAGTGATTTTTTTCCCAGTACTGTTAGAACTGGATGATAGGAACACTGTGGACAGTTTTCAGCAAGTTGCAATATTGGAATACAAAAATAAACACTTTTCCAAAAACAAGATCCAAATCATTTTGAAATACAGAAATAAACACTTTTCCAAAAACAAGCTCTAAATCATGTTGAAATACAGAAATAAACACTTTTTCATAAACAAGCTCCAAATCATGTTGAAATACAGAAATAAACACTTTTTCATAAACAAGCTCTAAATCATGTTTGAAGCAGTCTGTAAGTGATTTTTTTCCCAGTACTGTTAGAACTGGATGATAGGAACACTGTGGACAGTTTTCAGCAAGTTGCAAAATTGGAAGACAGAAATAAACACTTTTTCATAAACAAGCTCCAAATCATGTTGAAATACAGAAATAAAAACTTTTCCAAAAACAAGCTCTAAATCATGTTGAAATACAGAAAAAACACTTTTTCATAAACAAGCTCTAAATCATGTTTGAAGCACTCTGTAAGTGATTTTTTTCCCAGTACTGTTAGAACTGGATGATAGGAACACTGTGGACAGTTTTCAACAAGTTGCAATATTGGAATACAGAAATGAACACTTTTCCAAAAACAAGCTCCAAATCATGGTGAAATAGAGAAATTAACACTTTTCCAAAAACAAGCTCCAAATCATGGTGAAATACAGAAATAAACACTTTTTCATAAACAAGCTCCAAATCATGTTGAAATACAGAAAAAACACTTTTTCATAAACAAGCTCTAAATTATGTTTTCAGCACTCTGTAAGTGATTTTTTTTCCGGTACTGTTAGAGCTGGATGATAGGAACACTGTGGACAGGTTTCAGCAAGTTGCAATATTGGAATACAGAAATAAACACTTTTCCAAAAACAAGCTCCAAATCATGTTGAAATACAGAAATAAACACTTTTCCAAAAACAAGCTCTAAATCATGTTGAAATACAGAAATGAACACTTTTCTAAAAACAAGCTCTAAATCATGTTGAAATACAGAAATTAACACTTTTCCAAAAACAAGCTCTAAATCATGTTGAAATACAGAAATACACACTTTTCCAAAAACAAGCTCTAAATCATGTTGAAATACAGAAATAAACACTTTTTCATAAACAAGCTCCAAATCATGTTGAAATACAGAAATAAACACTTTTCCATAAACAAGCTCTAAATCATGTTTGAAGCACTCTGTAAGTGATTTTTTCCCCCAGTACTGTTAGAACTGGATGATAGGAACACGGTGGACAGGTTTCAGCAAGTTGCAATATTGGAATACAGAAATAAACACTTTTCCAAAAACAAGCTCCAAATCATGTTGAAATACAGAAATAAACACTTTTCCAAAAACAAGCTCTAAATCATGTTGAAATACAGAAATACACACTTTTCCAAAAACAAGCTCTAAATCATGTTGAAATACAGAAATAAACACTTTTTCATAAACAAGCTCCAAATCATGTTGAAATACAGAAATAAACACTTTTCCATAAACAAGCTCTAAATCATGTTTGAAGCACTCTGTAAGTGATTTTTTCCCCCAGTACTGTTAGAACTGGATGATAGGAACACGGTGGACAGGTTTCAGCAAGTTGCAATATTGGAATACAGAAATAAACACTTTTCCAAAAACAAGCTCCAAATCATGTTGAAATACAGAAATAAACACTTTTCCAAAAACAAGCTCTAAATCATGTTGAAATACAGAAATGAACACTTTTCTATAAACAAGCTCCAAATCATGTTGAAAAACAGAAATAAACACTTTTCCATAAACAAGCTCTAAATCATGTTTGAAGCACTCTGTAAGTGATTTTTTTCCCCAGTACTGTTAGAACTGGATGATAGGAACACTGTGGACAGTTTTCAGCAAGTTGCAATATTGGAATACAGAAATAAACACTTTTCCAAAAACAAGCTCTAAATCATAATGAAATACAGAAATTAACACTTTTCCAAAAACAAGCTCCAAATCATGGTGAAATACAGAAATAAACACTTTTTCATAAACAAGCTCCAAATCATGTTTTCAGCACTCTGTAAGTGATTTTTTTCCAGTACTGTTAGAACTGGATGATAGGAACACTGTGGACAGGTTTCAGCAAGTTGCAATATTGGAATACAGAAATAAACACTTTTCCAAAAACAAGCTCCAAATCATGTTGAAATACAGAAATGAACACTTTTCCAAAAACAAGCTCCAAATCATGGTGAAATAGAGAAATTAACACTTTTCCAAAAACAAGCTCCAAATCAAGGTGAAATACAGAAATAAACACTTTTCCATAAACAAGCTCCAAATCATGTTGAAATACAGAAATAAACACTTTTCCATAAACAAGCTCTAAATCATGTTTGAAGCACTCTGTAAGTGATTTTTTTCCCCCAGTACTGTTAGAACTGGATGATAGGAACACTGGGGACAGTTTTCAGCAAGTTGCAATATTGGAATACAGAAATAAACACTTTTCCAAAAACAAGCTCCAAATCATGTTGAAATACAGAAATAAACACTTTTCCAAAAACAAGCTCTAAATCATGTTGAAATACAGGAATGAACACTTTTCCAAAAACAAGCTCTAAATCATGTTGAAATACAGAAATTAACACTTTTCCAAAAACAAGCTCTAAATCATGTTGAAATACAGAAATACACACTTTCCAAAAACAAGCTCTAAATCATGTTGAAATACAGAAATAAACACTTTTTCATAAACAAGCTCCAAATCATGTTGAAATACAGAAATAAACACTTTTCCATAAACAAGCTCTAAATCATGTTTGAAGCACTCTGTAAGTGATTTTTTTCCCAGTACTGTTAGAACTGGATGATAGGAACACTGTGGACAGTTTTCAGCAAGTTGCAATATTGGAATACAGAAATGAACACTTTTCCAAAAACAAGCTCCAAATCATGGTGAAATAGAGAAATTAACACTTTTCCAAAAACAAGCTCCAAATCATGGTGAAATACAGAAATAAACACTTTTTCATAAACAAGCTCCAAATCATGTTGAAATACAGAAAAAACACTTTTTCATAAACAAGCTCTAAATCATGTTGAAATACAGAAAAAACACTTTTTCATAAACAAGCTCTAAATCATGTTTTCAGCACTCTGTAAGTGATTTTTTTTCCGGTACTGTTAGAGCTGGATGATAGGAACACTGTGGACAGGTTTCATCAAGTTGCAATATTGGAATACAGAAATAAACACTTTTCCAAAAACAAGCTCCAAATCATGTTGAAATACAGAAATAAACACTTTTCCAAAAACAAGCTCTAAATCATGTTGAAATACAGAAATGAACACTTTTCTAAAAACAAGCTCTAAATCATGTTGAAATACAGAAATTAACACTTTTCCAAAAACAAGGTCTAAATCATGTTGAAATACAGAAATAAACACTTTTTCATAAACAAGCTCCAAATCATGTTGAAATACAGAAATAAATACTTTTCCATAAACAAGCTCTAAATCATGTTTGAAGCACTCTGTAAGTGATTTTTTCCCCAGTATTGTTAGAACTGGATGATAGGAACACTGTGGACAGTTTTCAGCAAGTTGCAATATTGGAATACAGAAATGAACACTTTTCCAAAAACAAGCTCTAAATCATGATGAAATACAGAAATTAACACTTTTCCAAAAACAAGCTCCAAATCATGTTGAAATACAGAAATAAACACTTTTCCAAAAACAAGCTCCAAATCATGTTTTCAGCACTCTGTAAGTGATTTTTTTTCCAGTACTGTTAGAGCTGGATGATAGGAACACTGTGGACAGGTTTCAGCAAGTTGCAATATTGGAATACAGAAATAAACACTTTTCCAAAAACAAGCTCCAAATCATGTTGAAATACAGAAATAAACACTTTTCCAAAAACAAGCTCTAAATCATGTTGAAATACAGAAATGAACACTTTTCTAAAAACAAGCTCTAAATCATGTTGAAATACAGAAATTAACACTTTTCCAAAAACAAGGTCTAAATCATGTTGAAATACAGAAATGAACACTTTTCTATAAACAAGCTCCAAATCATGTTGAAATACAGAAATAAACACTTTTCCATAAACAAGCTCTAAATCATGTTTGAAGCACTCTGTGAGTGATTTTTTTCCCCAGTACTGTTAGAACTGGATGATAGGAACACTGTGGACAGTTTTCAGCAAGTTGCAATATTGGAATACAGAAATAAACACTTTTCCAAAAACAAGCTCTAAATCATAATGAAATACAGAAATTAACACTTTTCCAAAAACAAGCTCCAAATCATGGTGAAATACAGAAATAAACACTTTTTCATAAACAAGCTCCAAATCATGTTTTCAGCACTCTGTAAGTGATTTTTTTCCAGTACTGTTAGAACTGGATGATAGGAACACTGTGGACAGGTTTCAGCAAGTTGCAATATTGGAATACAGAAATAAACACTTTTCCAAAAACAAGCTCCAAATCATGTTGAAATACAGAAATGAACACTTTTCCAAAAACAAGCTCCAAATCATGGTGAAATAGAGAAATTAACACTTTTCCAAAAACAAGCTCCAAATCAAGGTGAAATACAGAAATAAACACTTTTCCATAAACAAGCTCCAAATCATGTTGAAATACAGAAATAAACACTTTTCCATAAACAAGCTCTAAATCATGTTTGAAGCACTCTGTAAGTGATTTTTTTCCCCCAGTACTGTTAGAACTGGATGATAGGAACACTGGGGACAGTTTTCAGCAAGTTGCAATATTGGAATACAGAAATAAACACTTTTCCAAAAACAAGCTCCAAATCATGTTGAAATACAGAAATAAACACTTTTCCAAAAACAAGCTCTAAATCATGTTGAAATACAGGAATGAACACCTTTCCAAAAACAAGCTCTAAATCATGTTGAAATACAGAAATTAACACTTTTCCAAAAACAAGCTCTAAATCATGTTGAAATACAGAAATACACACTTTCCAAAAACAAGCTCTAAATCATGTTGAAATACAGAAATAAACACTTTTTCATAAACAAGCTCCAAATCATGTTGAAATACAGAAATAAACACTTTTCCATAAACAAGCTCTAAATCATGTTTGAAGCACTCTGTAAGTGAGTTTTTCCCCAGTATTGTTAGAACTGGATGATAGGAACACTGTGGACAGTTTTCAGCAAGTTGCAATATTGGAATACAGAAATGAACACTTTTCCAAAAACAAGCTCTAAATCATGATGAAATACAGAAATTAACACTTTTCCAAAAACAAGCTCCAAATCATGGTGAAATACAGAAATAAACACTTTTTCATAAACAAGCTCTAAATCATGTTTTCAGCACTCTGTAAGTGATTTTTTTTCAGTAGTGTTAGAACTGGATGATAGGAACACTGTGGACAGGTTTCAGCAAGTTGCAATATTGGAATACAGAAATAAACACTTTTCCAAAAACAAGCTCCAAATCATGTTGAAATACAGAAATGAACACTTTTCCAAAAACAAGCTCCAAATCATGTTTTCAGCACTCTGTAAGTGATTTTTTTTCCAGTACTGTTAGAGCTGGATGATAGGAACACTGTGGACACGTTTCAGCAAGTTGCAATATTGGAATACAGAAATAAACACTTTCCAAAAACAAGCTCCAAATCATGTTGAAATACAGAAATAAACACTTTTCCAAAAACAAGCTCTAAATCATGCTGAAATACCGAAATGAACACTTTTCCAAAATCAAGCTCTAAATCATGTTGAAATACAGAAATTAACACTTTTCCAAAAACAAGCTCTAAATCATGTTGAAATACAGAAGTAAACACTTTTCCAAAAACAAGCTCTAAATCATGATGAAATTCAGAAATTAACACTTTTCCAAAAACAAGCTCCAAATCATGTTGAAATACAGGTATAAACACTTTTTCATAAACAAGCTCCAAATCATGTTGAAATACAGAAATAAACACCTTTCGTAAAACAAGCTCTAAATCATGTTGAAATACAGAAATAAACACTTTTTCATAAACAAGCTCCAAATCATGTTGAAATACAGAAATAAACACTTTTCCATGAACAAGCTCCAAATCATGTTGAAATACAAAAATAAACACTTTTTCATAAACAAGCTCTAAATCATGTTTGAAGCACTCTGTAAGTGATTTTTTCCCCAGTACTGTTAGAACTGGATGATAGGAACACTGTGGACAGTTTTCAGCAAGTTGCAATATTGGAATACAGAAGTAAACACTTTTCCAAAAACAAGCTCTAAATCATGATGAAATACAGAAATTAACTTCTACTGCCTCAGAAACCCGGATCCGGGAGCACCCCCCACCCCCCACACACTGTTTAGCATAGCTAGCATAGCTTCACAAGTAGATAGTAGCATCTAAATATCATTAAATCACAAGTCCAAGACACCAGATGAAAGATACAGATCTTGTGAATAAAGCCACCATTTCCGATTTTTAAAATGTTTTACAGGGAAGACACAATATGTAAAGATGTACATCTATTACCTAAAAACACATTAGCATAATCCACCATCTTTTATTTGTCCACCAACACCAGTAGCCATCACCAATTCGGCTAAACTAAGATATTTATAGCCCCTAACCAACAAAAAAACTCATTAGATGACAGTCTGATAACATATTTATGGTATGGGATAGGTTTTGTTAGAAAAATGTGCATATTTCAGGTAGCTGCCATAGGTTACAATTGCACCCACCGTCACAAATGGACTAGAATAATTACAATGAGCAACGTGTTTACCTAACTACTAATCATCAAACATTTCGTAAAAATACACAGCATACACTAATCGAAAGACACAGATCCTGTGAATACAGACAATATTTCAGATTTTCTAAGTGTCTTACAGCGAAAACACAATAAATCGTTATATTAGCATAGCACATAGCACATAGCAGCCCAGCATTGATTCTAGCCAAAGTGAGCGATAAAAGTCAACATCGCCAAAAGATATTAATTTTTTCACTAACCTTCTCAGAATTCTTCCGATGACACTCCTGTAACATCATTTTACAATATACATATACAGTTTGTTCGAAAAGGTGCATATTTAGCCATACAAAACCGTGGTTACACAATGAAAATAGTAGCAAAACAAGCCTGAAAATGTCGGTCGCCATCTTTCAGAGTGATCTAGTTTAATTAATAGCTAATCATATACTTGACTAAAAAATACAGGGTTTACAGGAATCGAAAGACAAATTAGTTCTTAATGCAACCGCTGATTTACATTTTTAAAATTATCCTTACTTTTCAATACAGGGTTCGCCAAGTGAAGCTATACCAAACAAAATGGCGAAATATGCGTTTAAAATATTTCGACAGAAACACGATTTATCATATTAAATATTGCTTACTTTGAGGTGTTCTTCCATCAGATTCTTGGGCAATGTATCCTTTCTATGTTATAAACGTCTTTTGGTCGATAGATGTCCTCTGTCCTTCGAAATGTCCACCACCAACGACCGACACCCCAAAACGTGTCCAAAGTTTCAGAGTGCACAACAAATAAATTCCTCTAAAATCGCACTAAACGGATATAAATTGCTATAAAACGGTTCAAATTAACTACATTATGATGTTTTTAACACCTAAAACGAGTAAAAACATGACCGGAGAAATATTGCTGGTTAGAAAACGATTTGGAACGAGGCAGGTCCGATGCCCTTCACGCTTCAGGCGCACGACGAGAAAGGGCGGTCTCTATACATTTTGGTCTTTTATACTGGCTGTGAATATCCCATCGATTCCATTGAAAGCGTGATGACGTACAGACACCCAGAGGAAGACGTAGGCAGTGTCGGTTTCTTCATAGCATTCACTGTCGCCTTAAAAACAGACCCCAGATCAGAGGTAAAAAAAATTGAAATCTGAACCCTGTCATGAAAAGTGCTGTAGAAATTGTTCTGTACAACTCAGAGACAAAATTTCAACTTCTATAGAAACTAGAAGGTGTTTTCTATCCAATAATAACAATAATATGCATATTGTACGATCAAGAATTTAGCACGAGGCAGTTTAATTTGGAGACACAAATATGCTAATGCGGAACAGCACCCCCTATAGTTCCAAGAGGTTAACACTTTTCCAAAAACAAGCTCCAAATCATGTTGAAATACAGGTATAAACACTTTTTCATAAACAAGCTCCAAATCATGTTGAAATACAGAAATAAACACTTTTTCATAAACAAGCTCTAAATAATGTTTGAAGCACTGTAAGTGATTTTTTTCCCAGTACTGTTAGAACTGGATGATAGGAACACTGTGGACAGTTTTCAGCAAGTTGCAATATTGGAATACAGAAATAATCACTTTTCCAAAAACAAGCTCTAAATCATGATGAAATACAGAAATTAACACTTTTCCAAAAACAAGCTCCAAATCATGGTGAAATACAGAAATAAACACTTTTTCATAAACAAGCTCCAAATCATGTTGAAATACAGAAAAAACACTTTTTCATAAACAAGCTCTAAATCATGTTTTCAGCACTCTGTAAGTGATTTTTTTTCAGTACTGTTAGAACTGGATGATAGGAACACTGTGGACAGGTTTCAGCAAGTTGCAATATTGGAATACAGAAATAAACACTTTTCCAAAAACAAGCTCCAAATCATGTTGAAATACAGAAATGAACACTTTTCCAAAAACAAGCTCCAAATCATGGTGAAATACAGAAATAAACACTTTTTCATAAACAAGCTCTAAATCATGTTTTCAGCACTCTGTAAGTGATTTTTTTTCAGTAGTGTTAGAACTGGATGATAGGAACACTGTGGACAGGTTTCAGCAAGTTGCAATATTGGAATACAGAAATAAACACTTTTCCAAAAACAAGCTCCAAATCATGTTGAAATACAGAAATGAACACTTTTCCAAAAACAAGCTCCAAATCATGTTTTCAGCACTCTGTAAGTGATTTTTTTTCCAGTACTGTTAGAGCTGGATGATAGGAACACTGTGGACAGGTTTCAGCAAGTTGCAATATTGGAATACAGAAATAAACACTTTTCCAAAAACAAGCTCCAAATCATGTTGAAATACAGAAATAAACACTTTTCCAAAAACAAGCTCTAAATCATGCTGAAATACCGAAATGAACACTTTTCCAAAAACAAGCTCTAAATCATGTTGAAATACAGAAATTAACACTTTTCCAAAAACAAGCTCTAAATCATGTTGAAATACAGAAGTAAACACTTTTCCAAAAACAAGCTCTAAATCATGATGAAATTCAGAAATTAACACTTTTCCAAAAACAAGCTCCAAATCATGTTGAAATACAGGTATAAACACTTTTTCATAAACAAGCTCCAAATCATGTTGAAATACAGAAATAAACACCTTTCGTAAAACAAGCTCTAAATCATGTTGAAATACAGAAATAAACAATTTTTCATAAACAAGCTCCAAATCATGTTGAAATACAGAAATAAACACTTTTCCATAAACAAGCTCCAAATCATGTTGAAATACAAAAATAAACACTTTTTCATAAACAAGCTCTAAATCATGTTTGAAGCACTCTGTAAGTGATTTTTTCCCCAGTACTGTTAGAACTGGATGATAGGAACACTGTGGACAGTTTTCAGCAAGTTGCAATATTGGAATACAGAAGTAAACACTTTTCCAAAAACAAGCTCTAAATCATGATGAAATACAGAAATTAACACTTTTCCAAAAACAAGCTCCAAATCATGTTGAAATACAGGTATAAACACTTTTTCATAAACAAGCTCCAAATCATGTTGAAATACAGAAATAAACACTTTTTCATAAACAAGCTCTAAATAATGTTTGAAGCACTGTAAGTGATTTTTTTCCCAGTACTGTTAGAACTGGATGATAGGAACACTGTGGACAGTTTTCAGCAAGTTGCAATATTGGAATACAGAAATAAACACTTTTCCAAAAACAAGCTCCAAATCATGTTGAAATACAGAAATAAACACTTTTCCAAAAACAAGCTCCAAATCATGGTGAAATACAGAAATAAACACTTTTTCATAAACAAGCTCCAAATCATGTTGAAATACAGAAAAAACACTTTTTCATAAACAAGCTCTAAATCATGTTTTCAGCACTCTGTAAGTGATTTTTTTTCAGTACTGTTAGAACTGGATGATAGGAACACTGTGGACAGGTTTCAGCAAGTTGCAATATTGGAATACAGAAATAAACACTTTTCCAAAAACAAGCTCCAAATCATGTTGAAATACAGAAATTAACACTTTTCCAAAAACAAGCTCTAAATCATGTTGAAATACAGAAATACACACTTTTCCAAAAACAAGCTCTAAATCATGTTGAAATACAGAAATAAACACTTTTTCATAAACAAGCTCCAAATCATGTTGAAATACATAAAAAACACTTTTTCATAAACAAGCTCTAAATCATGTTGAAATACAGAAAAAACACTTTTTCATAAACAAGCTCTAAATCATGTTTTCAGCACTCTGTAAGTGATTTTTTTTCCGGTACTGTTAGAGCTGGATGATAGGAACACTGTGGACAGGTTTCAGCAAGTTGCAATATTGGAATACAGAAATAAACACTTTTCCAAAAACAAGCTCCAAATCATGTTGAAATACAGAAATAAACACTTTTCCAAAAACAAGCTCTAAATCATGTTGAAATACAGAAATTAACACTTTTCCAAAAACAAGGTCTAAATCATGTTGAAATACAGAAATAAACACTTTTTCATAAACAAGCTCAAATCACGTTGAAATACAGAAATAAACACTTTTCCATAAACAAGCTCTAAATCATGTTTGAAGCACTCTGTAAGTGATTTTTTCCCCAGTATTGTTAGAACTGGATGATAGGAACACTGTGGACAGGTTTCAGCAAGTTGCAATATTGGAATACAGAAATAAACACTTTTCCAAAAACAAGCTCCAAATCATGTTGAAATACAGAAATGAACACTTTTCCAAAAACAAGCTCCAAATCATGGTGAAATACAGAAATAAACACTTTTTCATAAACAAGCTCTAAATCATGTTTTCAGCACTCTGTAAGTGATTTTTTTTCAGTAGTGTTAGAACTGGATGATAGGAACACTGTGGACAGGTTTCAGCAAGTTGCAATATTGGAATACAGAAATAAACACTTTTCCAAAAACAAGCTCCAAATCATGTTGAAATACAGAAATGAACACTTTTCCAAAAACAAGCTCCAAATCATGTTTTCAGCACTCTGTAAGTGATTTTTTTTCCAGTACTGTTAGAGCTGGATGATAGGAACACTGTGGACAGGTTTCAGCAAGTTGCAATATTGGAATACAGAAATAAACACTTTTCCAAAAACAAGCTCCAAATCATGTTGAAATACAGAAATAAACACTTTTCCAAAAACAAGCTCTAAATCATGCTGAAATACCGAAATGAACACTTTTCCAAAAACAAGCTCTAAATCATGTTGAAATACAGAAATTAACACTTTTCCAAAAACAAGCTCTAAATCATGTTGAAATACAGAAGTAAACACTTTTCCAAAAACAAGCTCTAAATCATGATGAAATTCAGAAATTAACACTTTTCCAAAAACAAGCTCCAAATCATGTTGAAATACAGGTATAAACACTTTTTCATAAACAAGCTCCAAATCATGTTGAAATACAGAAATAAACACCTTTCGTAAAACAAGCTCTAAATCATGTTGAAATACAGAAATAAACAATTTTTCATAAACAAGCTCCAAATCATGTTGAAATACAGAAATAAACACTATTCCATAAACAAGCTCCAAATCATGTTGAAATACAAAAATAAACACTTTTTCATAAACAAGCTCTAAATCATGTTTGAAGCACTCTGTAAGTGATTTTTTCCCCAGTACTGTTAGAACTGGATGATAGGAACACTGTGGACAGTTTTCAGCAAGTTGCAATATTGGAATACAGAAGTAAACACTTTTCCAAAAACAAGCTCTAAATCATGATGAAATACAGAAATTAACACTTTTCCAAAAACAAGCTCCAAATCATGTTGAAATACAGGTATAAACACTTTTTCATAAACAAGCTCCAAATCATGTTGAAATACAGAAATAAACACTTTTTCATAAACAAGCTCTAAATAATGTTTGAAGCACTGTAAGTGATTTTTTTCCCAGTACTGTTAGAACTGGATGATAGGAACACTGTGGACAGTTTTCAGCAAGTTGCAATATTGGAATACAGAAATAAACACTTTTCCAAAAACAAGCTCCAAATCATGTTGAAATACAGAAATAAACACTTTTCCAAAAACAAGCTCTAAATCATGCTGAAATACCGAAATGAACACTTTTCCAAAAACAAGCTCTAAATCATGTTGAAATACAGAAAAAACACTTTTTCATAAACAAGCTCTAAATCATGTTTTCAGCACTCTGTAAGTGATTTTTTTTCAGTACTGTTAGAACTGGATGATAGGAACACTGTGGACAGGTTTCAGCAAGTTGCAATATTGGAATACAGAAATAAACACTTTGCCAAAAACAAGCTCCAAATCATGTTGAAAAACAGAAATGAAGACTTTTCCAAAAACAAGCTCCAAATCATGGTGAAATAGAGAAATTAACACTTTTCCAAAAACAAGCTCCAAATCAAGGTGAAATACAGAAATAAACACTTTTTCATAAACAAGCTCCAAATCATGTTGAAATACAAAAATAAACACTTTTTCATAAACAAGCTCACAATCATGTTGAAATACAGAAAAAACACTTTTTCATAAACAAGCTCTAAATCATGTTTTCAGCACTCTGTAAGTGATTTTTTTTCAGTACTGTTAGAACTGGATGATAGGAACACTGTGGACAGGTTTCAGCAAGTTGCAATATTGGAATACAGAAATAAACACTTTTCCAAAAACAAGCTCCAAATCATGTTGCAATACAGAAATGAACACTTTTCCAAAAACAAGCTCCAAATCATGTTTTCAGCACTCTGTAAGTGATTTTTTTTCCAGTACTGTTAGAGCTGGATGATAGGAACACTGTGGACAGGTTTCAGCAAGTTGCAATATTGGAATACAGAAATAAACACTTTTCCAAAAACAAGCTCTAAATCATGTTGAAATACAGAAATTAACACTTTTCCAAAAACAAGCTCTAAATCATGTTGAAATACAGAAATAAACACTTTTTCATAAAGAAGCTCCAAATCATGTTGAAATACAGAAATAAACACTTTTCCATAAACAAGCTCTAAATCATGTTTGAAGCACTCTGTAAGTGATTTTTTCCCCCAGTACTGTTAGAACTGGATGATAGGAACACTGGGGACAGTTTTCAGCAAGTTGCAATATTGGAATACAGAAATAAACACTTTTCCAAAAACAAGCTCCAAATCATGTTGAAATACAGAAATAAACACTTTTCCAAAAACAAGCTCTAAATCAGGTTGAAATACAGAAATGAACACTTTTCCAAAAACAAGCTCTAAATCATGTTGAAATACAGAAATTAACACTTTTCCAAAAACAAGCTCTAAATCATGTTGAAATACAGAAATACACACTTTTCCAAAAACAAGCTCTAAATCATGTTGAAATACAGAAATAAACACTTTTTCATAAACAAGCTCCAAATCATGTTGAAATACAGAAATAAACACTTTTCCATAAACAAGCTCTAAATCATGTTTGAAGCACTCTGTAAGTGATTTTTTCCCCAGTACTGTTAGAACTGGATGATAGGAACACTGTGGACAGGTTTCAGCAAGTTGCAATATTGGAATACAGAAATAAACACTTTTCCAAAAACAAGATCCAAATCATGTTGAAATACAGAAATAAACACCTTTCGTAAAACAAGCTCTAAATCATGTTGAAATACAGAAATAAACACTTTTTCATAAACAAGCTCCAAATCATGTTGAAATACAGAAAAAACACTTTTTCATAAACAAGCTCCAAATCATGTTGAAATACAGAAAAAACACTTTTTCATAAACAAGCTCTAAATCATGTTTTCAGCACTCTGTAAGTGATTTTTTTTCCGGTACTGTTAGAGCTGGATGATAGGAACACTGTGGACAGGTTTCAGCAAGTTGCAATATTGGAATACAGAAATAAACACTTTTCTAAAAACAAGCTCTAAATCATGTTGAAATACAGAAATTAACACTTTTCCAAAAACAAGGTCTAAATCATGTTGAAATACAGAAATAAACACTTTTTCATAAACAAGCTCCAAATCATGTTGAAATACAGAAATAAACACTTTTCCATAAACAAGCTCTAAATCATGTTTTCAGCACTCTGTAAGTGATTTTTTTTCAGTACTGTTAGAGCTGGATGATAGGAACACTGTGGACAGGTTTCAGCAAGCTGCAATATTGGAATACAGAAATAAACACTTTTCCAAAAACAAGCTCCAAATCATGTTGAAATACAGAAATAAACACTTTTCCAAAAACAAGCTCTAAATCATGCTGAAATACCGAAATGAACACTTTTCCAAAAACAAGCTCTAAATCATGTTGAAATACAGAAATTAACACTTTTCCAAAAACAAGCTCTAAATCGTGTTGAAATACAGAAATAAACACTTTTTCATAAACAAGCTCCAAATCATGTTGAAATACAGAAATAAACACTTTTCCATAAACAAGCTCCAAATCATGTTGAAATACAAAAATAAACACTTTTTCATAAACAAGCTCTAAATCATGTTTGAAGCACTCTGTAAGTGATTTTTTCCCCAGTACTGTTAGAACTGGATGATAGGAACACTGTGGACAGTTTTCAGCAAGTTGCAATATTGGAATACAGAAATAAACACTTTTCCAAAAACAAGCTCTAAATCATGATGAAATACAGAAATTAACACTTTTCCAAAAACAAGCTCCAAATCATGTTGAAATACAGGTATAAACACTTTTCCAAAAACAAGCTCCAAATCATGTTTAAATACAGAAATACACTTTTCCAAAAACAAGCTCTAAATCATGATGAAATACAGAAATTAACACTTTTCCAAAAACAAGCTCCAAATCATGGTGAAATACAGAAATAAACACTTTTTCATAAACAAGCTCCAAATCATGTTGAAATACAGAAAAAACACTTTTTCATAAACAAGCTCTAAATCATGTTTTCAGCACTCTGTAAGTGATTTTTTTTCAGTACTGTTAGAACTGGATGATAGGAACACTGTGGACAGGTTTCAGCAAGTTGCAATATTGGAATACAGAAATAAACACTTTTCCAAAAACAAGCTCCAAATCATGTTGAAATACAGAAATTAACACTTTTCCAAAAACAAGCTCTAAATCATGTTGAAATACAGAAATACACACTTTTCCAAAAACAAGCTCTAAATCATGTTGAAATACAGAAATAAACACTTTTTCATAAACAAGCTCCAAATCATGTTGAAATACAGAAATAAACACTTTTCCATAAACAAGCTCTAAATCATGTTTGAAGCACTCTGTAAGTGATTTTTTTCCCAGTACTGTTAGAACTGGATGATAGGAACACTGTGGACAGTTTTCAGCAAGTTGCAATATTGGAATACAGAAATGAACACTTTTCCAAAAACAAGCTCCAAATCATGGTGAAATAGAGAAATTAACACTTTTCCAAAAACAAGCTCCAAATCATGGTGAAATACAGAAATAAACACTTTTTCATAAACAAGCTCCAAATCATGTTGAAATACAGAAAAAACACTTTTTCATAAACAAGCTCTAAATCATGTTGAAATACAGAAAAAACACTTTTTCATAAACAAGCTCTAAATCATGTTTTCAGCACTCTGTAAGTGATTTTTTTTCCGGTACTGTTAGAGCTGGATGATAGGAACACTGTGGACAGGTTTCAGCAAGTTGCAATATTGGAATACAGAAATAAACACTTTTCCAAAAACAAGCTCCAAATCATGTTGAAATACAGAAATAAACACTTTTCCAAAAACAAGCTCTAAATCATGTTGAAATACAGAAATGAACACTTTTCTAAAAACAAGCTCTAAATCATGTTGAAATACAGAAATTAACACTTTTCCAAAAACAAGGTCTAAATCATGTTGAAATACAGAAATAAACACTTTTTCATAAACAAGCTCCAAATCATGTTGAAATACAGAAATAAACACTTTTCCATAAACAAGCTCTAAATCATGTTTGAAGCACTCTGTAAGTGATTTTTTCCCCAGTATTGTTAGAACTGGATGATAGGAACACTGTGGACAGTTTTCAGCAAGTTGCAATATTGGAATACAGAAATGAACACTTTTCCAAAAACAAGCTCTAAATCATGATGAAATACAGAAATTAACACTTTTCCAAAAACAAGCTCCAAATCATGGTGAAATACAGAAATAAACACTTTTTCATAAACAAGCTCTAAATCATGTTTTCAGCACTCTGTAAGTGATTTTTTTTCAGTAGTGTTAGAACTGGATGATAGGAACACTGTGGACAGGTTTCAGCAAGTTGCAATATTGGAATACAGAAATAAACACTTTTCCAAAAACAAGCTCCAAATCATGTTGAAATACAGAAATGAACACTTTTCCAAAAACAAGCTCCAAATCATGTTTTCAGCACTCTGTAAGTGATTTTTTTTCCAGTACTGTTAGAGCTGGATGATAGGAACACTGTGGACAGGTTTCAGCAAGTTGCAATATTGGAATACAGAAATAAACACTTTTCCAAAAACAAGCTCCAAATCATGTTGAAATACAGAAATAAACACTTTTCCAAAAACAAGCTCTAAATCATGCTGAAATACCGAAATGAACACTTTTCGAAAAACAAGCTCTAAATCATGTTGAAATACAGAAATTAACACTTTTCCAAAAACAAGCTCTAAATCATGTTGAAATACAGAAGTAAACACTTTTCCAAAAACAAGCTCTAAATCATGATGAAATTCAGAAATTAACACTTTTCCAAAAACAAGCTCCAAATCATGTTGAAATACAGGTATAAACACTTTTTCATAAACAAGCTCCAAATCATGTTGAAATACAGAAATAAACACCTTTCGTAAAACAAGCTCTAAATCATGTTGAAATACAGAAATAAACACTTTTTCATAAACAAGCTCCAAATCATGTTGAAATACAGAAATAAACACTTTTCCATAAACAAGCTCCAAATCATGTTGAAATACAAAAATAAACACTTTTTCATAAACAAGCTCTAAATCATGTTTGAAGCACTCTGTAAGTGATTTTTTCCCCAGTACTGTTAGAACTGGATGATAGGAACACTGTGGACAGTTTTCAGCAAGTTGCAATATTGGAATACAGAAGTAAACACTTTTCCAAAAACAAGCTCTAAATCATGATGAAATACAGAAATTAACACTTTTCCAAAAACAAGCTCCAAATCATGTTGAAATACAGGTATAAACACTTTTTCATAAACAAGCTCCAAATCATGTTGAAATACAGAAATAAACACTTTTTCATAAACAAGCTCTAAATAATGTTTTAAGCACTGTAAGTGATTTTTTTCCCAGTACTGTTAGAACTGGATGATAGGAACACTGTGGACAGTTTTCAGCAAGTTGCAATATTGGAATACAGAAATAATCACTTTTCCAAAAACAAGCTCTAAATCATGATGAAATACAGAAATTAACACTTTTCCAAAAACAAGCTCCAAATCATGGTGAAATACAGAAATAAACACTTTTTCATAAACAAGCTCTAAATCATGTTTTCAGCACTCTGTAAGTGATTTTTTTTCAGTAGTGTTAGAACTGGATGATAGGAACACTGTGGACAGGTTTCAGCAAGTTGCAATATTGGAATACAGAAATAAACACTTTTCCAAAAACAAGCTCCAAATCATGTTGAAATACAGAAATAAACACTTTTCCAAAAACAAGCTCTAAATCATGCTGAAATACCGAAATGAACACTTTTCGAAAAACAAGCTCTAAATCATGTTGAAATACAGAAATTAACACTTTTCCAAAAACAAGCTCTAAATCATGTTGAAATACAGAAGTAAACACTTTTCCAAAAACAAGCTCTAAATCATGATGAAATTCAGAAATTAACACTTTTCCAAAAACAAGCTCCAAATCATGTTGAAATACAGGTATAAACACTTTTTCATAAACAAGCTCCAAATCATGTTGAAATACAGAAATAAACACCTTTCGTAAAACAAGCTCTAAATCATGTTGAAATACAGAAATAAACACTTTTTCATAAACAAGCTCCAAATCATGTTGAAATACAGAAATAAACACTTTTCCATAAACAAGCTCCAAATCATGTTGAAATACAAAAATAAACACTTTTTCATTTACAAGCTCTAAATCATGTTTGAAGCACTCTGTAAGTGATTTTTTCCCCAGTACTGTTAGAACTGGATGATAGGAACACTGTGGACAGTTTTCAGCAAGTTGCAATATTGGAATACAGAAGTAAACACTTTTCCAAAAACAAGCTCTAAATCATGATGAAATACAGAAATTAACACTTTTCCAAAAACAAGCTCCAAATCATGTTGAAATACAGGTATAAACACTTTTTCATAAACAAGCTCCAAATCATGTTGAAATACAGAAATAAACACTTTTTCATAAACAAGCTCTAAATAATGTTTGAAGCACTGTAAGTGATTTTTTTCCCAGTACTGTTAGAACTGGATGATAGGAACACTGTGGACAGTTTTCAGCAAGTTGCAATATTGGAATACAGAAATAATCACTTTTCCAAAAACAAGCTCTAAATCATGATGAAATACAGAAATTAACACTTTTCCAAAAACAAGCTCCAAATCATGGTGAAATACAGAAATAAACACTTTTTCATAAACAAGCTCTAAATCATGTTTTCAGCACTCTGTAAGTGATTTTTTTTCAGTAGTGTTAGAACTGGATGATAGGAACACTGTGGACAGGTTTCAGCAAGTTGCAATATTGGAATACAGAAATAAACACTTTTCCAAAAACAAGCTCCAAATCATGTTGAAATACAGAAATAAACACTTTTCCAAAAACAAGCTCTAAATCATGCTGAAATACCGAAATGAACACTTTTCCAAAAACAAGCTCTAAATCATGTTGAAATACAGAAATTAACACTTTTCCAAAAACAAGCTCTAAATCATGTTGAAATACAGAAGTAAACACTTTTCCAAAAACAAGCTCTAAATCATGATGAAATTCAGAAATTAACACTTTTCCAAAAACAATTTCCAAATCATGTTGAAATACAGGTATAAACACTTTTTCATAAACAAGCTCCAAATCATGTTGAAATACAGAAATAAACACCTTTCGTAAAACAAGCTCTAAATCATGTTGAAATACAGAAATAAACACTTTTTCATAAACAAGCTCCAAATCATGTTGAAATACAGAAATAAACACTTTTTCATAAACAAGCTCCAAATCATGTTGAAATACAGAAATAAACACTTTTCCATAAACAAGCTCTAAATCATGTTTGAAGCACTCTGTAAGTGATTTTTTTCCCAGTACTGTTAGAACTGGATGATAGGAACACTGTGGACAGTTTTCAGCAAGTTGCAATATTGGAATACAGAAATTAACACTTTTCCAAAAACAAGCTCCAAATCATGGTGAAATAGAGAAATTAACACTTTTCCAAAAACAAGCTCCAAATCATGTTGAAATACAGAAATAAACACTTTTTCATAAACAAGCTCCAAATCATGTTGAAATACAGAAAAAACACTTTTTCATAAACAAGCTCTAAATCATGTTGAAATACAGAAAAAACACTTTTTCATAAACAAGCTCTAAATCATGTTTTCAGCACTCTGTAAGTGATTTTTTTTCCGGTACTGTTAGAGCTGGATGATAGGAACACTGTGGACAGGTTTCAGCAAGTTGCAATATTGGAATACAGAAATAAACACTTTTCCAAAAACAAGCTCCAAATCATGTTGAAATACAGAAATAAACACTTTTCCAAAAACAAGCTCTAAATCATGTTGAAATACAGAAATTAACACTTTTCCAAAAACAAGGTCTAAATCATGTTGAAATACAGAAATAAACACTTTTTCATAAACAAGCTCAAATCACGTTGAAATACAGAAATAAACACTTTTCCATAAACAAGCTCTAAATCATGTTTGAAGCACTCTGTAAGTGATTTTTTCCCCAGTATTGTTAGAATTGGATGATAGGAACACTGTGGACAGGTTTCAGCAAGTTGCAATATTGGAATACAGAAATAAACACTTTTCCAAAAACAAGCTCCAAATCATGTTGAAATACAGAAATGAACACTTTTCCAAAAACAAGCTCCAAATCATGGTGAAATACAGAAATAAACACTTTTTCATAAACAAGCTCTAAATCATGTTTTCAGCACTCTGTAAGTGATTTTTTTTCAGTAGTGTTAGAACTGGATGATAGGAACACTGTGGACAGGTTTCAGCAAGTTGCAATATTGGAATACAGAAATAAACACTTTTCCAAAAACAAGCTCCAAATCATGTTGAAATACAGAAATGAACACTTTTCCAAAAACAAGCTCCAAATCATGTTTTCAGCACTCTGTAAGTGATTTTTTTTCCAGTACTGTTAGAGCTGGATGATAGGAACACTGTGGACAGGTTTCAGCAAGTTGCAATATTGGAATACAGAAATAAACACTTTTCCAAAAACAAGCTCCAAATCATGTTGAAATACAGAAATAAACACTTTTCCAAAAACAAGCTCTAAATCATGCTGAAATACCGAAATGAACACTTTTCCAAAAACAAGCTCTAAATCATGTTGAAATACAGAAATTAACACTTTTCCAAAAACAAGCTCTAAATCATGTTGAAATACAGAAGTAAACACTTTTCCAAAAACAAGCTCTAAATCATGATGAAATTCAGAAATTAACACTTTTCCAAAAACAAGCTCCAAATCATGTTGAAATACAGGTATAAACACTTTTTCATAAACAAGCTCCAAATCATGTTGAAATACAGAAATAAACACCTTTCGTAAAACAAGCTCTAAATCATGTTGAAATACAGAAATAAACAATTTTTCATAAACAAGCTCCAAATCATGTTGAAATACAGAAATAAACACTTTTCCATAAACAAGCTCCAAATCATGTTGAAATACAAAAATAAACACTTTTTCATAAACAAGCTCTAAATCATGTTTGAAGCACTCTGTAAGTGATTTTTTCCCCAGTACTGTTAGAACTGGATGATAGGAACACTGTGGACAGTTTTCAGCAAGTTGCAATATTGGAATACAGAAGTAAACACTTTTCCAAAAACAAGCTCTAAATCATGATGAAATACAGAAATTAACACTTTTCCAAAAACAAGCTCCAAATCATGTTGAAATACAGGTATAAACACTTTTTCATAAACAAGCTCCAAATCATGTTGAAATACAGAAATAAACACTTTTTCATAAACAAGCTCTAAATAATGTTTGAAGCACTGTAAGTGATTTTTTTCCCAGTACTGTTAGAACTGGATGATAGGAACACTGTGGACAGTTTTCAGCAAGTTGCAATATTGGAATACAGAAATAAACACTTTTCCAAAAACAAGCTCCAAATCATGTTGAAATACAGAAATAAACACTTTTCCAAAAACAAGCTCTAAATCATGCTGAAATACCGAAATGAACACTTTTCCAAAAACAAGCTCTAAATCATGTTGAAATACAGAAAAAACACTTTTTCATAAACAAGCTCTAAATCATGTTTTCAGCACTCTGTAAGTGATTTTTTTTCAGTACTGTTAGAACTGGATGATAGGAACACTGTGGACAGGTTTCAGCAAGTTGCAATATTGGAATACAGAAATAAACACTTTGCCAAAAACAAGCTCCAAATCATGTTGAAAAACAGAAATGAAGACTTTTCCAAAAACAAGCTCCAAATCATGGTGAAATAGAGAAATTAACACTTTTCCAAAAACAAGCTCCAAATCAAGGTGAAATACAGAAATAAACACTTTTTCATAAACAAGCTCCAAATCATGTTGAAATACAAAAATAAACACTTTTTCATAAACAAGCTCACAATCATGTTGAAATACAGAAAAAACACTTTTTCATAAACAAGCTCTAAATCATGTTTTCAGCACTCTGTAAGTGATTTTTTTTCAGTACTGTTAGAACTGGATGATAGGAACACTGTGGACAGGTTTCAGCAAGTTGCAATATTGGAATACAGAAATAAACACTTTTCCAAAAACAAGCTCCAAATCATGTTGCAATACAGAAATGAACACTTTTCCAAAAACAAGCTCCAAATCATGTTTTCAGCACTCTGTAAGTGATTTTTTTTCCAGTACTGTTAGAGCTGGATGATAGGAACACTGTGGACAGGTTTCAGCAAGTTGCAATATTGGAATACAGAAATAAACACTTTTCCAAAAACAAGCTCTAAATCATGTTGAAATACAGAAATTAACACTTTTCCAAAAACAAGCTCTAAATCATGTTGAAATACAGAAATAAACACTTTTTCATAAAGAAGCTCCAAATCATGTTGAAATACAGAAATAAACACTTTTCCATAAACAAGCTCTAAATCATGTTTGAAGCACTCTGTAAGTGATTTTTTCCCCCAGTACTGTTAGAACTGGATGATAGGAACACTGGGGACAGTTTTCAGCAAGTTGCAATATTGGAATACAGAAATAAACACTTTTCCAAAAACAAGCTCCAAATCATGTTGAAATACAGAAATAAACACTTTTCCAAAAACAAGCTCTAAATCAGGTTGAAATACAGAAATGAACACTTTTCCAAAAACAAGCTCTAAATCATGTTGAAATACAGAAATTAACACTTTTCCAAAAACAAGCTCTAAATCATGTTGAAATACAGAAATACACACTTTTCCAAAAACAAGCTCTAAATCATGTTGAAATACAGAAATAAACACTTTTTCATAAACAAGCTCCAAATCATGTTGAAATACAGAAATAAACACTTTTCCATAAACAAGCTCTAAATCATGTTTGAAGCACTCTGTAAGTGATTTTTTCCCCAGTACTGTTAGAACTGGATGATAGGAACACTGTGGACAGGTTTCAGCAAGTTGCAATATTGGAATACAGAAATAAACACTTTTCCAAAAACAAGATCCAAATCATGTTGAAATACAGAAATAAACACCTTTCGTAAAACAAGCTCTAAATCATGTTGAAATACAGAAATAAACACTTTTTCATAAACAAGCTCCAAATCATGTTGAAATACAGAAAAAACACTTTTTCATAAACAAGCTCCAAATCATGTTGAAATACAGAAAAAACACTTTTTCATAAACAAGCTCTAAATCATGTTTTCAGCACTCTGTAAGTGATTTTTTTTCCGGTACTGTTAGAGCTGGATGATAGGAACACTGTGGACAGGTTTCAGCAAGTTGCAATATTGGAATACAGAAATAAACACTTTTCCAAAAACAAGCTCCAAATCATGTTGAAATACAGAAATAAACACTTTTCCAAAAACAAGCTCTAAATCATGTTGAAATACAGAAATGAACACTTTTCTAAAAACAAGCTCTAAATCATGTTGAAATACAGAAATTAACACTTTTCCAAAAACAAGGTCTAAATCATGTTGAAATACAGAAATAAACACTTTTTCATAAACAAGCTCCAAATCATGTTGAAATACAGAAATAAACACTTTTCCATAAACAAGCTCTAAATCATGTTTTCAGCACTCTGTAAGTGATTTTTTTTCAGTACTGTTAGAGCTGGATGATAGGAACACTGTGGACAGGTTTCAGCAAGCTGCAATATTGGAATACAGAAATAAACACTTTTCCAAAAACAAGCTCCAAATCATGTTGAAATACAGAAATAAACACTTTTCCAAAAACAAGCTCTAAATCATGCTGAAATACCGAAATGAACACTTTTCCAAAAACAAGCTCTAAATCATGTTGAAATACAGAAATTAACACTTTTCCAAAAACAAGCTCTAAATCGTGTTGAAATACAGAAATAAACACTTTTTCATAAACAAGCTCCAAATCATGTTGAAATACAGAAATAAACACTTTTCCATAAACAAGCTCCAAATCATGTTGAAATACAAAAATAAACACTTTTTCATAAACAAGCTCTAAATCATGTTTGAAGCACTCTGTAAGTGATTTTTTCCCCAGTACTGTTAGAACTGGATGATAGGAACACTGTGGACAGTTTTCAGCAAGTTGCAATATTGGAATACAGAAATAAACACTTTTCCAAAAACAAGCTCTAAATCATGATGAAATACAGAAATTAACACTTTTCCAAAAACAAGCTCCAAATCATGTTGAAATACAGGTATAAACACTTTTCCAAAAACAAGCTCCAAATCATGTTTAAATACAGAAATACACTTTTCCAAAAACAAGCTCTAAATCATGATGAAATACAGAAATTAACACTTTTCCAAAAACAAGCTCCAAATCATGGTGAAATACAGAAATAAACACTTTTTCATAAACAAGCTCCAAATCATGTTGAAATACAGAAAAAACACTTTTTCATAAACAAGCTCTAAATCATGTTTTCAGCACTCTGTAAGTGATTTTTTTTCAGTACTGTTAGAACTGGATGATAGGAACACTGTGGACAGGTTTCAGCAAGTTGCAATATTGGAATACAGAAATAAACACTTTTCCAAAAACAAGCTCCAAATCATGTTGAAATACAGAAATTAACACTTTTCCAAAAACAAGCTCTAAATCATGTTGAAATACAGAAATACACACTTTTCCAAAAACAAGCTCTAAATCATGTTGAAATACAGAAATAAACACTTTTTCATAAACAAGCTCCAAATCATGTTGAAATACAGAAATAAACACTTTTCCATAAACAAGCTCTAAATCATGTTTGAAGCACTCTGTAAGTGATTTTTTTCCCAGTACTGTTAGAACTGGATGATAGGAACACTGTGGACAGTTTTCAGCAAGTTGCAATATTGGAATACAGAAATGAACACTTTTCCAAAAACAAGCTCCAAATCATGGTGAAATAGAGAAATTAACACTTTTCCAAAAACAAGCTCCAAATCATGGTGAAATACAGAAATAAACACTTTTTCATAAACAAGCTCCAAATCATGTTGAAATACAGAAAAAACACTTTTTCATAAACAAGCTCTAAATCATGTTGAAATACAGAAAAAACACTTTTTCATAAACAAGCTCTAAATCATGTTTTCAGCACTCTGTAAGTGATTTTTTTTCCGGTACTGTTAGAGCTGGATGATAGGAACACTGTGGACAGGTTTCAGCAAGTTGCAATATTGGAATACAGAAATAAACACTTTTCCAAAAACAAGCTCCAAATCATGTTGAAATACAGAAATAAACACTTTTCCAAAAACAAGCTCTAAATCATGTTGAAATACAGAAATGAACACTTTTCTAAAAACAAGCTCTAAATCATGTTGAAATACAGAAATTAACACTTTTCCAAAAACAAGGTCTAAATCATGTTGAAATACAGAAATAAACACTTTTTCATAAACAAGCTCCAAATCATGTTGAAATACAGAAATAAACACTTTTCCATAAACAAGCTCTAAATCATGTTTGAAGCACTCTGTAAGTGATTTTTTCCCCAGTATTGTTAGAACTGGATGATAGGAACACTGTGGACAGTTTTCAGCAAGTTGCAATATTGGAATACAGAAATGAACACTTTTCCAAAAACAAGCTCTAAATCATGATGAAATACAGAAATTAACACTTTTCCAAAAACAAGCTCCAAATCATGGTGAAATACAGAAATAAACACTTTTTCATAAACAAGCTCTAAATCATGTTTTCAGCACTCTGTAAGTGATTTTTTTTCAGTAGTGTTAGAACTGGATGATAGGAACACTGTGGACAGGTTTCAGCAAGTTGCAATATTGGAATACAGAAATAAACACTTTTCCAAAAACAAGCTCCAAATCATGTTGAAATACAGAAATGAACACTTTTCCAAAAACAAGCTCCAAATCATGTTTTCAGCACTCTGTAAGTGATTTTTTTTCCAGTACTGTTAGAGCTGGATGATAGGAACACTGTGGACAGGTTTCAGCAAGTTGCAATATTGGAATACAGAAATAAACACTTTTCCAAAAACAAGCTCCAAATCATGTTGAAATACAGAAATAAACACTTTTCCAAAAACAAGCTCTAAATCATGCTGAAATACCGAAATGAACACTTTTCGAAAAACAAGCTCTAAATCATGTTGAAATACAGAAATTAACACTTTTCCAAAAACAAGCTCTAAATCATGTTGAAATACAGAAGTAAACACTTTTCCAAAAACAAGCTCTAAATCATGATGAAATTCAGAAATTAACACTTTTCCAAAAACAAGCTCCAAATCATGTTGAAATACAGGTATAAACACTTTTTCATAAACAAGCTCCAAATCATGTTGAAATACAGAAATAAACACCTTTCGTAAAACAAGCTCTAAATCATGTTGAAATACAGAAATAAACACTTTTTCATAAACAAGCTCCAAATCATGTTGAAATACAGAAATAAACACTTTTCCATAAACAAGCTCCAAATCATGTTGAAATACAAAAATAAACACTTTTTCATAAACAAGCTCTAAATCATGTTTGAAGCACTCTGTAAGTGATTTTTTCCCCAGTACTGTTAGAACTGGATGATAGGAACACTGTGGACAGTTTTCAGCAAGTTGCAATATTGGAATACAGAAGTAAACACTTTTCCAAAAACAAGCTCTAAATCATGATGAAATACAGAAATTAACACTTTTCCAAAAACAAGCTCCAAATCATGTTGAAATACAGGTATAAACACTTTTTCATAAACAAGCTCCAAATCATGTTGAAATACAGAAATAAACACTTTTTCATAAACAAGCTCTAAATAATGTTTTAAGCACTGTAAGTGATTTTTTTCCCAGTACTGTTAGAACTGGATGATAGGAACACTGTGGACAGTTTTCAGCAAGTTGCAATATTGGAATACAGAAATAATCACTTTTCCAAAAACAAGCTCTAAATCATGATGAAATACAGAAATTAACACTTTTCCAAAAACAAGCTCCAAATCATGGTGAAATACAGAAATAAACACTTTTTCATAAACAAGCTCTAAATCATGTTTTCAGCACTCTGTAAGTGATTTTTTTTCAGTAGTGTTAGAACTGGATGATAGGAACACTGTGGACAGGTTTCAGCAAGTTGCAATATTGGAATACAGAAATAAACACTTTTCCAAAAACAAGCTCCAAATCATGCTGAAATACCGAAATGAACACTTTTCGAAAAACAAGCTCTAAATCATGTTGAAATACAGAAATTAACACTTTTCCAAAAACAAGCTCTAAATCATGTTGAAATACAGAAGTAAACACTTTTCCAAAAACAAGCTCTAAATCATGATGAAATTCAGAAATTAACACTTTTCCAAAAACAAGCTCCAAATCATGTTGAAATACAGGTATAAACACTTTTTCATAAACAAGCTCCAAATCATGTTGAAATACAGAAATAAACACCTTTCGTAAAACAAGCTCTAAATCATGTTGAAATACAGAAATAAACACTTTTTCATAAACAAGCTCCAAATCATGTTGAAATACAGAAATAAACACTTTTCCATAAACAAGCTCCAAATCATGTTGAAATACAAAAATAAACACTTTTTCATTTACAAGCTCTAAATCATGTTTGAAGCACTCTGTAAGTGATTTTTTCCCCAGTACTGTTAGAACTGGATGATAGGAACACTGTGGACAGTTTTCAGCAAGTTGCAATATTGGAATACAGAAGTAAACACTTTTCCAAAAACAAGCTCTAAATCATGATGAAATACAGAAATTAACACTTTTCCAAAAACAAGCTCCAAATCATGTTGAAATACAGGTATAAACACTTTTCCAAAAACAAGCTCCAAATCATGTTTAAATACAGAAATACACTTTTCCAAAAACAAGCTCTAAATCATGATGAAATACAGAAATTAACACTTTTCCAAAAACAAGCTCCAAATCATGTTGAAATACAGAAATAAACACTTTTCAAAAACAAGCTCCAAATCATGTTGAAATACAGAAATAAACACTTTTTCATAAACAAGCTCTAAATCATGTTTTCAGCACTCTGTAAGTGATTTTTTTTCAGTACTGTTAGAACTGGATGATAGGAACACTGTGGACAGGTTTCAGCAAGTTGCAATATTGGAATACAGAAATAAACACTTTTCCAAAAACAAGCTCCAAATCATGTTGAAATACAGAAATTAACACTTTTCCAAAAACAAGCTCTAAATCATGTTGAAATACAGAAATACACACTTTTCCAAAAACAAGCTCTAAATCATGTTGAAATACAGAAATAAACACTTTTTCATAAACAAGCTCCAAATCATGTTGAAATACAGAAATAAACACTTTTCCATAAACAAGCTCTAAATCATGTTTGAAGCACTCTGTAAGTGATTTTTTTCCCAGTACTGTTAGAACTGGATGATAGGAACACTGTGGACAGTTTTCAGCAAGTTGCAATATTGGAATACAGAAATAAACACTTTTCCAAAAACAAGCTCCAAATCATGGTGAAATAGAGAAATTAACACTTTTCCAAAAACAAGCTCCAAATCATGTTGAAATACAGAAATAAACACTTTTTCATAAACAAGCTCCAAATCATGTTGAAATACAGAAAAAACACTTTTTCATAAACAAGCTCTAAATCATGTTGAAATACAGAAAAAACACTTTTTCATAAACAAGCTCTAAATCATGTTTTCAGCACTCTGTAAGTGATTTTTTTTCCGGTACTGTTAGAGCTGGATGATAGGAACACTGTGGACAGGTTTCAGCAAGTTGCAATATTGGAATACAGAAATAAACACTTTTCCAAAAACAAGCTCCAAATCATGTTGAAATACAGAAATAAACACTTTTCCAAAAACAAGCTCTAAATCATGTTGAAATACAGAAATGAACACTTTTCTAAAAACAAGCTCTAAATCATGTTGAAATACAGAAATTAACACTTTTCCAAAAACAAGGTCTAAATCATGTTGAAATACAGAAATAAACACTTTTTCATAAACAAGCTCCAAATCATGTTGAAATACAGAAATAAACACTTTTCCATAAACAAGCTCTAAATCATGTTTGAAGCACTCTGTAAGTGATTTTTTCCCCAGTACTGTTAGAACTGGATGATAGGAACACTGTGGACAGTTTTCAGCAAGTTGCAATATTGGAATACAGAAATGAACACTTTTCCAAAAACAAGCTCCAAATCATGTTGAAATACAGAAATTAACACTTTTCCAAAAACAAGCTCCAAATCATGGTGAAATACAGAAATAAACACTTTTTCATAAACAAGCTCTAAATCATGTTTTCAGCACTCTGTAAGTGATTTTTTTTCAGTAGTGTTAGAACTGGATGATAGGAACACTGTGGACAGGTTTCAGCAAGTTGCAATATTGGAATACAGAAATAAACACTTTTCCAAAAACAAGCTCCAAATCATGTTGAAATACAGAAATGAACACTTTTCCAAAAACAAGCTCCAAATCATGTTTTCAGCACTCTGTAAGTGATTTTTTTTCCAGTACTGTTAGAGCTGGATGATAGGAACACTGTGGACAGGTTTCAGCAAGTTGCAATATTGGAATACAGAAATAAACACTTTTCCAAAAACAAGCTCCAAATCATGTTGAAATACAGAAATAAACACTTTTCCAAAAACAAGCTCTAAATCATGCTGAAATACCGAAATGAACACTTTTCCAAAAACAAGCTCTAAATCATGTTGAAATACAGAAATTAACACTTTTCCAAAAACAAGCTCTAAATCATGTTGAAATACAGAAGTAAACACTTTTCCAAAAACAAGCTCTAAATCATGATGAAATTCAGAAATTAACACTTTTCCAAAAACAAGCTCCAAATCATGTTGAAATACAGGTATAAACACTTTTTCATAAACAAGCTCCAAATCATGTTGAAATACAGAAATAAACACCTTTCGTAAAACAAGCTCTAAATCATGTTGAAATACAGAAATAAACACTTTTTCATAAACAAGCTCCAAATCATGTTGAAATACAGAAATAAACACTTTTCCATAAACAAGCTCCAAATCATGTTGAAATACAAAAATAAACACTTTTTCATAAACAAGCTCTAAATCATGTTTGAAGCACTCTGTAAGTGATTTTTTCCCCAGTACTGTTAGAACTGGATGATAGGAACACTGTGGACAGTTTTCAGCAAGTTGCAATATTGGAATACAGAAGTAAACACTTTTCCAAAAACAAGCTCTAAATCATGATGAAATACAGAAATTAACACTTTTCCAAAAACAAGCTCCAAATCATGTTGAAATACAGGTATAAACACTTTTTCATAAACAAGCTCCAAATCATGTTGAAATACAGAAATAAACACTTTTTCATAAACAAGCTCTAAATAATGTTTGAAGCACTGTAAGTGATTTTTTTCCCAGTACTGTTAGAACTGGATGATAGGAACACTGTGGACAGTTTTCAGCAAGTTGCAATATTGGAATACAGAAATAAACACTTTTCCAAAAACAAGCTCCAAATCATGTTGAAATACAGAAATAAACACTTTTCCAAAAACAAGCTCCAAATCATGGTGAAATACAGAAATAAACACTTTTTCATAAACAAGCTCTAAATCATGTTTTCAGCACTCTGTAAGTGATTTTTTTTCAGTACTGTTAGAACTGGATGATAGGAACACTGTGGACAGGTTTCAGCAAGTTGCAATATTGGAATACAGAAATAAACACTTTTCCAAAAACAAGCTCCAAATCATGTTGAAATACAGAAATGAACACTTTTCCAAAAACAAGCTCTAAATCATGTTGAAATACAGAAATTAACACTTTTCCAAAAACAAGCTCTAAATCATGTTGAAATACAGAAGTAAACACTTTTCCAAAAACAAGCTCTAAATCATGATGAAATTCAGAAATTAACACTTTTCCAAAAACAAGCTCCAAATCATGTTGAAATACAGGTATAAACACTTTTTCATAAACAAGCTCCAAATCATGTTGAAATACAGAAATAAACACCTTTCGTAAAACAAGCTCTAAATCATGTTGAAATACAGAAATAAACACTTTTTCATAAACAAGCTCCAAATCATGTTGAAATACAGAAATAAACACTTTTCCATAAACAAGCTCCAAATCATGTTGAAATACAAAAATAAACACTTTTTCATAAACAAGCTCTAAATCATGTTTGAAGCACTCTGTAAGTGATTTTTTCCCCAGTACTGTTAGAACTGGATGATAGGAACACTGTGGACAGTTTTCAGCAAGTTGCAATATTGGAATACAGAAGTAAACACTTTTCCAAAAACAAGCTCTAAATCATGATGAAATACAGAAATTAACACTTTTCCAAAAACAAGCTCCAAATCATGTTGAAATACAGGTATAAACACTTTTTCATAAACAAGCTCCAAATCATGTTGAAATACAGAAATAAACACTTTTTCATAAACAAGCTCTAAATAATGTTTGAAGCACTGTAAGTGATTTTTTTCCCAGTACTGTTAGAACTGGATGATAGGAACACTGTGGACAGTTTTCAGCAAGTTGCAATATTGGAATACAGAAATAAACACTTTTCCAAAAACAAGCTCTAAATCATGATGAAATACAGAAATTAACACTTTTCCAAAAACAAGCTCCAAATCATGGTGAAATACAGAAATAAACACTTTTTCATAAACAAGCTCTAAATCATGTTTTCAGCACTCTGTAAGTGATTTTTTTTCAGTACTGTTAGAACTGGATGATAGGAACACTGTGGACAGGTTTCAGCAAGTTGCAATATTGGAATACAGAAATAAACACTTTTCCAAAAACAAGCTCCAAATCATGTTGAAATACAGAAATAAACACTTTTCCAAAAACAAGCTCTAAATCATGGTGAAATACAGAAATGAACACTTTTCCAAAAACAAGCTCTAAATCATGTTGAAATACAGAAATTAACACTTTTCCAAAAACAAGCTCTAAATCATGTTGAAATACAGAAGTAAACACTTTTCCAAAAACAAGCTCTAAATCATGATGAAATTCAGAAATTAACACTTTTCCAAAAACAAGCTCCAAATCATGTTGAAATACAGGTATAAACACTTTTTCATAAACAAGCTCCAAATCATGTTGAAATACAGAAATAAACACCTTTCGTAAAACAAGCTCTAAATCATGTTGAAATACAGAAATAAACACTTTTTCATAAACAAGCTCCAAATCATGTTGAAATACAGAAATAAACACTTTTCCATAAACAAGCTCCAAATCATGTTGAAATACAGAAATAAACACTTTTTCATAAACAAGCTCTAAATCATGTTTGAAGCACTCTGTAAGTGATTTTTTTCCCCAGTACTGTTAGAACTGGATGATAGGAACACTGTGGACAGTTTTCAGCAAGTTGCAATATTGGAATACAGAAATAAACACTTTTCCAAAAACAAGCTCTAAATCATGATGAAATACAGAAATTAACACTTTTCCAAAAACAAGCTCCAAATCATGTTGAAATACAGGTATAAACACTTTTTCATAAACAAGCTCCAAATCATGTTGAAATACAGAAATAAACACTTTTTCATAAACAAGCTCTAAATAATGTTTGAAGCACTGTAAGTGATTTTTTTTCCAGTACTGTTAGAACTGGATGATAGGAACACTGTGGACAGGTTTCAGCAAGTTGCAATATTGGAATACAGAAATAAACACTTTTCCAAAAACAAGCTCTAAATCATGTTGAAATACAGAAATTAACACTTTTCCAAAAACAAGCTCCAAATCATGTTGAAATACAGAAATAAACACTTTTCCAAAAACAAGCTCCAAATCATGTTGTACAGATACACTTGTAAAAAGCTTAATCATGTTGAAATCGAATAAACACTGTTTCATACAAGCTCCAATAGTTGAAATACAGAAATAAACACTTTTTCATAAACAAGCTCCAAATCATGTTGAAATACAGAAATAAACACTTTTTCATAAACAAGCTCTAAATCATGTTTGAAGCACTCTGTAAGTGATTTTTTTCCCAGTACTGTTAGAACTGGATGATAGGAACACTGTGGACAGTTTTCAGCAAGTTGCAATATTGGAATACAGAAATAAACACTTTTCCAAAAACAAGCTCCAAATCATGTTGAAATACAGAAATAAACACTTTTCCAAAAACAAGCTCTAAATCATGTTGAAATACAGAAGTAAACACTTTTCCAAAAACAAGCTCTAAATCATGATGAAATTCAGAAATTAACACTTTTCCAAAAACAAGCTCCAAATCATGTTGAAATACAGGTATAAACACTTTTTCATAAACAAGCTCCAAATCATGTTGAAATACAGAAATAAACACCTTTCGTAAAACAAGCTCTAAATCATGTTGAAATACAGAAATAAACACTTTTTCATAAACAAGCTCCAAATCATGTTGAAATACAGAAATAAACACTTTTCCATAAACAAGCTCCAAATCATGTTGAAATACAGAAATAAACACTTTTTCATAAACAAGCTCTAAATCATGTTTGAAGCACTCTGTAAGTGATTTTTTCCCCAGTACTGTTAGAACTGGATGATAGGAACACTGTGGACAGTTTTCAGCAAGTTGCAATATTGGAATACAGAAGTAAACACTTTTCCAAAAACAAGCTCTAAATCATGATGAAATACAGAAATTAACACTTTTCCAAAAACAAGCTCCAAATCATGTTGAAATACAGGTATAAACACTTTTTCATAAACAAGCTCCAAATCATGTTGAAATACAGAAATAAACACTTTTTCATAAACAAGCTCTAAATAATGTTTGAAGCACTGTAAGTGATTTTTTTCCCAGTACTGTTAGAACTGGATGATAGGAACACTGTGGACAGTTTTCAGCAAGTTGCAATATTGGAATACAGAAATAAACACTTTTCCAAAAACAAGCTCTAAATCATGATGAAATACAGAAATTAACACTTTTCCAAAAACAAGCTCCAAATCATGTTGAAATACAGGTATAAACACTTTTCCAAAAACAAGATCCAAATCATGTTGAAATACAGAAATAAACACCTTTCGTAAAACAAGCTCTAAATCATGTTGAAATACAGAAATAAACACTTTTTCATAAACAAGCTCCAAATCATGTTGAAATACAGAAAAAACACTTTTTCATAAACAAGCTCCAAATCATGTTGAAATACAGAAAAAACACTTTTTCATAAACAAGCTCTAAATCATGTTTTCAGCACTCTGTAAGTGATTTTTTTTCCGGTACTGTTAGAGCTGGATGATAGGAACACTGTGGACAGGTTTCAGCAAGTTGCAATATTGGAATACAGAAATAAACACTTTTCCAAAAACAAGCTCCAAATCATGTTGAAATACAGAAATAAACACTTTTCCAAAAACAAGCTCTAAATCATGTTGAAATACAGAAATGAACACTTTTCTAAAAACAAGCTCTAAATCATGTTGAAATACAGAAATTAACACTTTTCCAAAAACAAGGTCTAAATCATGTTGAAATACAGAAATAAACACTTTTTCATAAACAAGCTCCAAATCATGTTGAAATACAGAAATAAACACTTTTCCATAAACAAGCTCTAAATCATGTTTTCAGCACTCTGTAAGTGATTTTTTTTCAGTACTGTTAGAGCTGGATGATAGGAACACTGTGGACAGGTTTCAGCAAGCTGCAATATTGGAATACAGAAATAAACACTTTTCCAAAAACAAGCTCCAAATCATGTTGAAATACAGAAATAAACACTTTTCCAAAAACAAGCTCTAAATCATGCTGAAATACCGAAATGAACACTTTTCCAAAAACAAGCTCTAAATCATGTTGAAATACAGAAATTAACACTTTTCCAAAAACAAGCTCTAAATCGTGTTGAAATACAGAAATAAACACTTTTTCATAAACAAGCTCCAAATCATGTTGAAATACAGAAATAAACACTTTTCCATAAACAAGCTCCAAATCATGTTGAAATACAAAAATAAACACTTTTTCATAAACAAGCTCTAAATCATGTTTGAAGCACTCTGTAAGTGATTTTTTCCCCAGTACTGTTAGAACTGGATGATAGGAACACTGTGGACAGTTTTCAGCAAGTTGCAATATTGGAATACAGAAATAAACACTTTTCCAAAAACAAGCTCTAAATCATGATGAAATACAGAAATTAACACTTTTCCAAAAACAAGCTCCAAATCATGTTGAAATACAGGTATAAACACTTTTCCAAAAACAAGCTCCAAATCATGTTTAAATACAGAAATTAACACTTTTCCAAAAACAAGCTCCAAATCATGGTGAAATACAGAAATAAACACTTTTTCATAAACAAGCTCCAAATCATGTTGAAATACAGAAAAAACACTTTTTCATAAACAAGCTCTAAATCATGTTTTCAGCACTCTGTAAGTGATTTTTTTTCAGTACTGTTAGAACTGGATGATAGGAACACTGTGGACAGGTTTCAGCAAGTTGCAATATTGGAATACAGAAATAAACACTTTTCCAAAAACAAGCTCCAAATCATGTTGAAATACAGAAATTAACACTTTTCCAAAAACAAGCTCTAAATCATGTTGAAATACAGAAATACACACTTTTCCAAAAACAAGCTCTAAATCATGTTGAAATACAGAAATAAACACTTTTTCATAAACAAGCTCCAAATCATGTTGAAATACAGAAATAAACACTTTTCCATAAACAAGCTCTAAATCATGTTTGAAGCACTCTGTAAGTGATTTTTTTCCCAGTACTGTTAGAACTGGATGATAGGAACACTGTGGACAGTTTTCAGCAAGTTGCAATATTGGAATACAGAAATGAACACTTTTCCAAAAACAAGCTCCAAATCATGGTGAAATAGAGAAATTAACACTTTTCCAAAAACAAGCTCCAAATCATGGTGAAATACAGAAATAAACACTTTTTCATAAACAAGCTCCAAATCATGTTGAAATACAGAAAAAACACTTTTTCATAAACAAGCTCTAAATCATGTTGAAATACAGAAAAAACACTTTTTCATAAACAAGCTCTAAATCATGTTTTCAGCACTCTGTAAGTGATTTTTTTTCCGGTACTGTTAGAGCTGGATGATAGGAACACTGTGGACAGGTTTCAGCAAGTTGCAATATTGGAATACAGAAATAAACACTTTTCCAAAAACAAGCTCCAAATCATGTTGAAATACAGAAATAAACACTTTTCCAAAAACAAGCTCTAAATCATGTTGAAATACAGAAATGAACACTTTTCTAAAAACAAGCTCTAAATCATGTTGAAATACAGAAATTAACACTTTTCCAAAAACAAGGTCTAAATCATGTTGAAATACAGAAATAAACACTTTTTCATAAACAAGCTCCAAATCATGTTGAAATACAGAAATAAACACTTTTCCATAAACAAGCTCTAAATCATGTTTGAAGCACTCTGTAAGTGATTTTTTCCCCAGTATTGTTAGAACTGGATGATAGGAACACTGTGGACAGTTTTCAGCAAGTTGCAATATTGGAATACAGAAATGAACACTTTTCCAAAAACAAGCTCTAAATCATGATGAAATACAGAAATTAACACTTTTCCAAAAACAAGCTCCAAATCATGGTGAAATACAGAAATAAACACTTTTTCATAAACAAGCTCTAAATCATGTTTTCAGCACTCTGTAAGTGATTTTTTTTCAGTAGTGTTAGAACTGGATGATAGGAACACTGTGGACAGGTTTCAGCAAGTTGCAATATTGGAATACAGAAATAAACACTTTTCCAAAAACAAGCTCCAAATCATGTTGAAATACAGAAATGAACACTTTTCCAAAAACAAGCTCCAAATCATGTTTTCAGCACTCTGTAAGTGATTTTTTTTCCAGTACTGTTAGAGCTGGATGATAGGAACACTGTGGACAGGTTTCAGCAAGTTGCAATATTGGAATACAGAAATAAACACTTTTCCAAAAACAAGCTCCAAATCATGTTGAAATACAGAAATAAACACTTTTCCAAAAACAAGCTCTAAATCATGCTGAAATACCGAAATGAACACTTTTCGAAAAACAAGCTCTAAATCATGTTGAAATACAGAAATTAACACTTTTCCAAAAACAAGCTCTAAATCATGTTGAAATACAGAAGTAAACACTTTTCCAAAAACAAGCTCTAAATCATGATGAAATTCAGAAATTAACACTTTTCCAAAAACAAGCTCCAAATCATGTTGAAATACAGGTATAAACACTTTTTCATAAACAAGCTCCAAATCATGTTGAAATACAGAAATAAACACCTTTCGTAAAACAAGCTCTAAATCATGTTGAAATACAGAAATAAACACTTTTTCATAAACAAGCTCCAAATCATGTTGAAATACAGAAATAAACACTTTTCCATAAACAAGCTCCAAATCATGTTGAAATACAAAAATAAACACTTTTTCATAAACAAGCTCTAAATCATGTTTGAAGCACTCTGTAAGTGATTTTTTCCCCAGTACTGTTAGAACTGGATGATAGGAACACTGTGGACAGTTTTCAGCAAGTTGCAATATTGGAATACAGAAGTAAACACTTTTCCAAAAACAAGCTCTAAATCATGATGAAATACAGAAATTAACACTTTTCCAAAAACAAGCTCCAAATCATGTTGAAATACAGGTATAAACACTTTTTCATAAACAAGCTCCAAATCATGTTGAAATACAGAAATAAACACTTTTTCATAAACAAGCTCTAAATAATGTTTGAAGCACTGTAAGTGATTTTTTTCCCAGTACTGTTAGAACTGGATGATAGGAACACTGTGGACAGTTTTCAGCAAGTTGCAATATTGGAATACAGAAATAATCACTTTTCCAAAAACAAGCTCTAAATCATGATGAAATACAGAAATTAACACTTTTCCAAAAACAAGCTCCAAATCATGGTGAAATACAGAAATAAACACTTTTTCATAAACAAGCTCTAAATCATGTTTTCAGCACTCTGTAAGTGATTTTTTTTCAGTAGTGTTAGAACTGGATGATAGGAACACTGTGGACAGGTTTCAGCAAGTTGCAATATTGGAATACAGAAATAAACACTTTTCCAAAAACAAGCTCCAAATCATGTTGAAATACAGAAATAAACACTTTTCCAAAAACAAGCTCTAAATCATGCTGAAATACCGAAATGAACACTTTTCGAAAAACAAGCTCTAAATCATGTTGAAATACAGAAATTAACACTTTTCCAAAAACAAGCTCTAAATCATGTTGAAATACAGAAGTAAACACTTTTCCAAAAACAAGCTCTAAATCATGATGAAATTCAGAAATTAACACTTTTCCAAAAACAAGCTCCAAATCATGTTGAAATACAGGTATAAACACTTTTTCATAAACAAGCTCCAAATCATGTTGAAATACAGAAATAAACACCTTTCGTAAAACAAGCTCTAAATCATGTTGAAATACAGAAATAAACACTTTTTCATAAACAAGCTCCAAATCATGTTGAAATACAGAAATAAACACTTTTCCATAAACAAGCTCCAAATCATGTTGAAATACAAAAATAAACACTTTTTCATTTACAAGCTCTAAATCATGTTTGAAGCACTCTGTAAGTGATTTTTTCCCCAGTACTGTTAGAACTGGATGATAGGAACACTGTGGACAGTTTTCAGCAAGTTGCAATATTGGAATACAGAAGTAAACACTTTTCCAAAAACAAGCTCTAAATCATGATGAAATACAGAAATTAACACTTTTCCAAAAACAAGCTCCAAATCATGTTGAAATACAGGTATAAACACTTTTTCATAAACAAGCTCCAAATCATGTTGAAATACAGAAATAAACACTTTTTCATAAACAAGCTCTAAATAATGTTTGAAGCACTGTAAGTGATTTTTTTCCCAGTACTGTTAGAACTGGATGATAGGAACACTGTGGACAGTTTTCAGCAAGTTGCAATATTGGAATACAGAAATAATCACTTTTCCAAAAACAAGCTCTAAATCATGATGAAATACAGAAATTAACACTTTTCCAAAAACAAGCTCCAAATCATGGTGAAATACAGAAATAAACACTTTTTCATAAACAAGCTCTAAATCATGTTTTCAGCACTCTGTAAGTGATTTTTTTTCAGTAGTGTTAGAACTGGATGATAGGAACACTGTGGACAGGTTTCAGCAAGTTGCAATATTGGAATACAGAAATAAACACTTTTCCAAAAACAAGCTCCAAATCATGTTGAAATACAGAAATAAACACTTTTCCAAAAACAAGCTCTAAATCATGCTGAAATACCGAAATGAACACTTTTCCAAAAACAAGCTCTAAATCATGTTGAAATACAGAAATTAACACTTTTCCAAAAACAAGCTCTAAATCATGTTGAAATACAGAAGTAAACACTTTTCCAAAAACAAGCTCTAAATCATGATGAAATTCAGAAATTAACACTTTTCCAAAAACAAGCTCCAAATCATGTTGAAATACAGGTATAAACACTTTTTCATAAACAAGCTCCAAATCATGTTGAAATACAGAAATAAACACCTTTCGTAAAACAAGCTCTAAATCATGTTGAAATACAGAAATAAACACTTTTTCATAAACAAGCTCCAAATCATGTTGAAATACAGAAATAAACACTTTTCCATAAACAAGCTCCAAATCATGTTGAAATACAAAAATAAACACTTTTTCATAAACAAGCTCTAAATCATGTTTGAAGCACTCTGTAAGTGATTTTTTCCCCAGTACTGTTAGAACTGGATGATAGGAACACTGTGGACAGTTTTCAGCAAGTTGCAATATTGGAATACAGAAGTAAACACTTTTCCAAAAACAAGCTCTAAATCATGATGAAATACAGAAATTAACACTTTTCCAAAAACAAGCTCCAAATCATGTTGAAATACAGGTATAAACACTTTTTCATAAACAAGCTCCAAATCATGTTGAAATACAGAAATAAACACTTTTTCATAAACAAGCTCTAAATAATGTTTGAAGCACTGTAAGTGATTTTTTTCCCAGTACTGTTAGAACTGGATGATAGGAACACTGTGGACAGTTTTCAGCAAGTTGCAATATTGGAATACAGAAATAAACACTTTTCCAAAAACAAGCTCTAAATCATGATGAAATACAGAAATTAACACTTTTCCAAAAACAAGCTCCAAATCATGGTGAAATACAGAAATAAACACTTTTTCATAAACAAGCTCCAAATCATGTTGAAATACAGAAAAAACACTTTTTCATAAACAAGCTCTAAATCATGTTTTCAGCACTCTGTAAGTGATTTTTTTTCAGTACTGTTAGAACTGGATGATAGGAACACTGTGGACAGGTTTCAGCAAGTTGCAATATTGGAATACAGAAATAAACACTTTTCCAAAAACAAGCTCCAAATCATGTTGAAATACAGAAATGAACACTTTTCCAAAAACAAGCTCCAAATCATGGTGAAATAGAGAAATTAACACTTTTCCAAAAACAAGCTCCAAATCAAGGTGAAATACAGAAATAAACACTTTTTCATAAACAAGCTCCAAATCATGTTGAAATACAGAAATAAACACTTTTTCATAAACAAGCTCACAATCATGTTGAAATACAGAAAAAACACTTTTTCATAAACAAGCTCTAAATCATGTTTTCAGCACTCTGTAAGTGATTTTTTTTCAGTACTGTTAGAACTGGATGATAGGAACACTGTGGACAGGTTTCAGCAAGTTGCAATATTGGAATACAGAAATAAACACTTTTCCAAAAACAAGCTCCAAATCATGTTGCAATACAGAAATGAACACTTTTCCAAAAACAAGCTCCAAATCATGTTTTCAGCACTCTGTAAGTGATTTTTTTTCCAGTACTGTTAGAGCTGGATGATAGGAACACTGTGGACAGGTTTCAGCAAGTTGCAATATTGGAATACAAAAATAAAAACTTTTCCAAAAACAAGCTCCAAATCATGTTGAAATACAGAAATAAACACTTTTCCAAAAACAAGCTCTAAATCATGCTGAAATACCGATATGAACACTTTTCCAAAAACAAGCTCTAAATCATGTTGAAATACAGAAATTAACACTTTTCCAAAAACAAGCTCTAAATCATGTTGAAATACAGAAATAAACACTTTTTCATAAACAAGCTCCAAATCATGTTGAAATACAGAAATAAACACTTTTCCATAAACAAGCTCTAAATCATGTTTGAAGCACTCTGTAAGTTATTTTTTCCCCAGTACTGTTAGAACTGGATGATAGGAACACTGGGGACAGTTTTCAGCAAGTTGCAATATTGGAATACAGAAATAAACACTTTTCCAAAAACAAGCTCCAAATCATGTTGAAATACAGAAATAAACACTTTTCCAAAAACAAGCTCTAAATCAGGTTGAAATACAGAAATGAACACTTTTCCAAAAACAAGCTCTAAATCATGTTGAAATACAGAAATTAACACTTTTCCAAAAACAAGCTCTAATTCATGTTGAAATACAGAAATACACACTTTTCCAAAAACAAGCTCTAAATCATGTTGAAATACAGAAATAAACACTTTTTCATAAACAAGCTCCAAATCATGTTTAAATACAGAAATAAACACTTTTCCATAAACAAGCTCTAAATCATGTTTGAAGCACTCTGTAAGTGATTTTTTCCCCAGTACTGTTAGAACTGGATGATAGGAACACTGTGGACAGGTTTCAGCAAGTTGCAATATTGGAATACAGAAATAAACACTTTTCCAAAAACAAGATCCAAATCATGTTGAAATACAGAAATAAACACCTTTCGTAAAACAAGCTCTAAATCATGTTGAAATACAGAAATAAACACTTTTTCATAAACAAGCTCCAAATCATGTTGAAATACAGAAAAAACACTTTTTCATAAACAAGCTCCAAATCATGTTGAAATACAGAAAAAACACTTTTTCATAAACAAGCTCTAAATCATGTTTTCAGCACTCTGTAAGTGATTTTTTTTCCGGTACTGTTAGAGCTGGATGATAGGAACACTGTGGACAGGTTTCAGCAAGTTGCAATATTGGAATACAGAAATAAACACTTTTCCAAAAACAAGCTCCAAATCATGTTGAAATACAGAAATAAACACTTTTCCAAAAACAAGCTCTAAATCATGTTGAAATACAGAAATGAACACTTTTCTAAAAACAAGCTCTAAATCATGTTGAAATACAGAAATTAACACTTTTCCAAAAACAAGGTCTAAATCATGTTGAAATACAGAAATAAACACTTTTTCATAAACAAGCTCCAAATCATGTTGAAATACAGAAATAAACACTTTTCCATAAACAAGCTCTAAATCATGTTTTCAGCACTCTGTAAGTGATTTTTTTTCAGTACTGTTAGAGCTGGATGATAGGAACACTGTGGACAGGTTTCAGCAAGCTGCAATATTGGAATACAGAAATAAACACTTTTCCAAAAACAAGCTCCAAATCATGTTGAAATACAGAAATAAACACTTTTCCAAAAACAAGCTCTAAATCATGCTGAAATACCGAAATGAACACTTTTCCAAAAACAAGCTCTAAATCATGTTGAAATACAGAAATAAACACTTTTTCATAAACAAGCTCCAAATCATGTTGAAATACAGAAATAAACACTTTTCCATAAACAAGCTCCAAATCATGTTGAAATACAAAAATAAACACTTTTTCATAAACAAGCTCTAAATCATGTTTGAAGCACTCTGTAAGTGATTTTTTCCCCAGTACTGTTAGAACTGGATGATAGGAACACTGTGGACAGTTTTCAGCAAGTTGCAATATTGGAATACAGAAATAAACACTTTTCCAAAAACAAGCTCTAAATCATGATGAAATACAGAAATTAACACTTTTCCAAAAACAAGCTCCAAATCATGTTGAAATACAGGTATAAACACTTTTCCAAAAACAAGCTCCAAATCATGTTTAAATACAGAAATACACTTTTCCAAAAACAAGCTCTAAATCATGTTGAAATACAGAAATGAACACTTTTCCAAAAACAAGCTCTAAATCATGTTGAAATACAGAAATTAACACTTTTCCAAAAACAAGCTCTAAATCATGTTGAAATACAGAAATACACACTTTTCCAAAAACAAGCTCTAAATCTTGTTGAAATACAGAAATAAACACTTTTCCAAAAACAAGCTCTAAATCATGCTGAAATACCGAAATGAACACTTTTCCAAAAACAAGCTCTAAATCATGTTGAAATACAGAAATTAACACTTTTCCAAAAACAAGCTCTAAATCATGTTGAAATACAGAAATAAACACTTTTTCATAAACAAGCTCCAAATCATGTTGAAATACAGAAATAAACACTTTTCCATAAACAAGCTCTAAATCATGTTTGAAGCACTCTAAGTGATTTTTTCCCCCAGTACTGTTAGAACTGGATGATAGGAACACTGGGGACAGTTTTCAGCAAGTTGCAATATTGGAATACAGAAATAAACACTTTTCCAAAAACAAGCTCCAAATCATGTTGAAATACAGAAATAAACACTTTTCCAAAAACAAGCTCTAAATCAGGTTGAAATACAGAAATGAACACTTTTCCAAAAACAAGCTCTAAATCATGTTGAAATACAGAAATTAACACTTTTCCAAAAACAAGCTCTAAATCATGTTGAAATACAGAAATACACACTTTTCCAAAAACAAGCTCTAAATCATGTTGAAATACAGAAATAAACACTTTTTCATAAACAAGCTCCAAATCATGTTGAAATACAGAAATAAACACTTTTCCATAAACAAGCTCTAAATCATGTTTGAAGCACTCTGTAAGTGATTTTTTCCCCAGTACTGTTAGAACTGGATGATAGGAACACTGTGGACAGGTTTCAGCAAGTTGCAATATTGGAATACAGAAATAAACACTTTTCCAAAAAGAAGATCCAAATCATGTTGAAATACAGAAATAAACACCTTTCGTAAAACAAGCTCTAAATCATGTTGAAATACAGAAATAAACACTTTTTCATAAACAAGCTCCAAATCATGTTGAAATACAGAAAAAACACTTTTTCATAAACAAGCTCCAAATCATGTTGAAATACAGAAATAAACACTTTTCCATAAACAAGCTCTAAATCATGTTTTCAGCACTCTGTAAGTGATTTTTTTTCAGTACTGTTAGAGCTGGATGATAGGAACACTGTGGACAGGTTTCAGCAAGCTGCAATATTGGAATACAGAAATAAACACTTTTCCAAAAACAAGCTCCAAATCATGTTGAAATACAGAAATAAACACTTTTCCAAAAACAAGCTCTAAATCATGCTGAAATACCGAAATGAACACTTTTCCAAAAACAAGCTCTAAATCATGTTGAAATACAGAAATTAACACTTTTCCAAAAACAAGCTCTAAATCATGTTGAAATACAGAAATAAACACTTTTTCATAAACAAGCTCTAAATCATGTTGAAATACAGAAATAAACACTTTTTCATAAACAAGCTCCAAATCATGTTTAAATACAGAAATAAACACTTTTCCATAAACAAGCTCTAAATCATGTTTGAAGCACTCTGTAAGTGATTTTTTCCCCAGTACTGTTAGAACTGGATGATAGGAACACTGTGGACAGGTTTCAGCAAGTTGCAATATTGGAATACAGAAATAAACACTTTTCCAAAAACATGATCCAAATCATGTTGAAATACAGAAATAAACACCTTTCGTAAAACAAGCTCTAAATCATGTTGAAATACAGAAATAAACACTTTTTCATAAACAAGCTCCAAATCATGTTGAAATACAGAAAAAACACTTTTTCATAAACAAGCTCCAAATCATGTTGAAATACAGAAAAAACACTTTTTCATAAACAAGCTCTAAATCATGTTTTCAGCACTCTGTAAGTGATTTTTTTTCCGGTACTGTTAGAGCTGGATGATAGGAACACTGTGGACAGGTTTCAGCAAGTTGCAATATTGGAATACAGAAATAAACACTTTTCCAAAAACAAGCTCCAAATCATGTTGAAATACAGAAATAAACACTTTTCCAAAAACAAGCTCTAAATCATGTTGAAATACAGAAATGAACACTTTTCTAAAAACAAGCTCTAAATCATGTTGAAATACAGAAATTAACACTTTTCCAAAAACAAGGTCTAAATCATGTTGAAATACAGAAATAAACACTTTTTCATAAACAAGCTCCAAATCATGTTGAAATACAGAAATAAACACTTTTCCATAAACAAGCTCTAAATCATGTTTTCAGCACTCTGTAAGTGATTTTTTTTCAGTACTGTTAGAGCTGGATGATAGGAACACTGTGGACAGGTTTCAGCAAGTTGCAATATTGGAATACAGAAATAAACACTTTTCCAAAAACAAGCTCCAAATCATGTTGCAATACAGAAATGAACACTTTTCCAAAAACAAGCTCCAAATCATGTTTTCAGCACTCTGTAAGTGATTTTTTTTCCAGTACTGTTAGAGCTGGATGATAGGAACACTGTGGACAGGTTTCAGCAAGTTGCAATATTGGAATACAGAAATAAACACTTTTCCAAAAACAAGCTCCAAATCATGTTGAAATACAGAAATAAACACTTTTCCAAAAACAAGCTCTAAATCATGCTGAAATACCGAAATGAACACTTTTCCAAAAACAAGCTCTAAATCATGTTGAAATACAGAAATTAACACTTTTCCAAAAACAAGCTCTAAATCATGTTGAAATACAGAAATAAACACTTTTTCATAAACAAGCTCCAAATCATGTTGAAATACAGAAATAAACACTTTTCCATAAACAAGCTCTAAATCATGTTTGAAGCACTCTGTAAGTTATTTTTTCCCCAGTACTGTTAGAACTGGATGATAGGAACACTGGGGACAGTTTTCAGCAAGTTGCAATATTGGAATACAGAAATAAACACTTTTCCAAAAACAAGCTCCAAATCATGTTGAAATACAGAAATAAACACTTTTCCAAAAACAAGCTCTAAATCAGGTTGAAATACAGAAATGAACACTTTTCCAAAAACAAGCTCTAAATCATGTTGAAATACAGAAATTAACACTTTTCCAAAAACAAGCTCTAATTCATGTTGAAATACAGAAATACACACTTTTCCAAAAACAAGCTCTAAATCATGTTGAAATACAGAAATAAACACTTTTTCATAAACAAGCTCCAAATCATGTTTAAATACAGAAATAAACACTTTTCCATAAACAAGCTCTAAATCATGTTTGAAGCACTCTGTAAGTGATTTTTTCCCCAGTACTGTTAGAACTGGATGATAGGAACACTGTGGACAGGTTTCAGCAAGTTGCAATATTGGAATACAGAAATAAACACTTTTCCAAAAACAAGATCCAAATCATGTTGAAATACAGAAATAAACACCTTTCGTAAAACAAGCTCTAAATCATGTTGAAATACAGAAATAAACACTTTTTCATAAACAAGCTCCAAATCATGTTGAAATACAGAAAAAACACTTTTTCATAAACAAGCTCCAAATCATGTTGAAATACAGAAAAAACACTTTTTCATAAACAAGCTCTAAATCATGTTTTCAGCACTCTGTAAGTGATTTTTTTTCCGGTACTGTTAGAGCTGGATGATAGGAACACTGTGGACAGGTTTCAGCAAGTTGCAATATTGGAATACAGAAATAAACACTTTTCCAAAAACAAGCTCCAAATCATGTTGAAATACAGAAATAAACACTTTTCCAAAAACAAGCTCTAAATCATGTTGAAATACAGAAATGAACACTTTTCTAAAAACAAGCTCTAAATCATGTTGAAATACAGAAATTAACACTTTTCCAAAAACAAGGTCTAAATCATGTTGAAATACAGAAATAAACACTTTTTCATAAACAAGCTCCAAATCATGTTGAAATACAGAAATAAACACTTTTCCATAAACAAGCTCTAAATCATGTTTTCAGCACTCTGTAAGTGATTTTTTTTCAGTACTGTTAGAGCTGGATGATAGGAACACTGTGGACAGGTTTCAGCAAGCTGCAATATTGGAATACAGAAATAAACACTTTTCCAAAAACAAGCTCCAAATCATGTTGAAATACAGAAATAAACACTTTTCCAAAAACAAGCTCTAAATCATGCTGAAATACCGAAATGAACACTTTTCCAAAAACAAGCTCTAAATCATGTTGAAATACAGAAATTAACACTTTTCCAAAAACAAGCTCTAAATCATGTTGAAATACAGAAATAAACACTTTTTCATAAACAAGCTCCAAATCATGTTGAAATACAGAAATAAACACTTTTCCATAAACAAGCTCCAAATCATGTTGAAATACAAAAATAAACACTTTTTCATAAACAAGCTCTAAATCATGTTTGAAGCACTCTGTAAGTGATTTTTTCCCCAGTACTGTTAGAACTGGATGATAGGAACACTGTGGACAGTTTTCAGCAAGTTGCAATATTGGAATACAGAAATAAACACTTTTCCAAAAACAAGCTCTAAATCATGATGAAATACAGAAATTAACACTTTTCCAAAAACAAGCTCCAAATCATGTTGAAATACAGGTATAAACACTTTTCCAAAAACAAGCTCCAAATCATGTTTAAATACAGAAATACACTTTTCCAAAAACAAGCTCTAAATCATGTTGAAATACAGAAATGAACACTTTTCCAAAAACAAGCTCTAAATCATGTTGAAATACAGAAATTAACACTTTTCCAAAAACAAGCTCTAAATCATGTTGAAATACAGAAATACACACTTTTCCAAAAACAAGCTCTAAATCTTGTTGAAATACAGAAATAAACACTTTTCCAAAAACAAGCTCTAAATCATGCTGAAATACCGAAATGAACACTTTTCCAAAAACAAGCTCTAAATCATGTTGAAATACAGAAATTAACACTTTTCCAAAAACAAGCTCTAAATCATGTTGAAATACAGAAATAAACACTTTTTCATAAACAAGCTCCAAATCATGTTGAAATACAGAAATAAACACTTTTCCATAAACAAGCTCTAAATCATGTTTGAAGCACTCTAAGTGATTTTTTCCCCCAGTACTGTTAGAACTGGATGATAGGAACACTGGGGACAGTTTTCAGCAAGTTGCAATATTGGAATACAGAAATAAACACTTTTCCAAAAACAAGCTCCAAATCATGTTGAAATACAGAAATAAACACTTTTCCAAAAACAAGCTCTAAATCAGGTTGAAATACAGAAATGAACACTTTTCCAAAAACAAGCTCTAAATCATGTTGAAATACAGAAATTAACACTTTTCCAAAAACAAGCTCTAAATCATGTTGAAATACAGAAATACACACTTTTCCAAAAACAAGCTCTAAATCATGTTGAAATACAGAAATAAACACTTTTTCATAAACAAGCTCCAAATCATGTTGAAATACAGAAATAAACACTTTTCCATAAACAAGCTCTAAATCATGTTTGAAGCACTCTGTAAGTGATTTTTTCCCCAGTACTGTTAGAACTGGATGATAGGAACACTGTGGACAGGTTTCAGCAAGTTGCAATATTGGAATACAGAAATAAACACTTTTCCAAAAAGAAGATCCAAATCATGTTGAAATACAGAAATAAACACCTTTCGTAAAACAAGCTCTAAATCATGTTGAAATACAGAAATAAACACTTTTTCATAAACAAGCTCCAAATCATGTTGAAATACAGAAAAAACACTTTTTCATAAACAAGCTCCAAATCATGTTGAAATACAGAAATAAACACTTTTCCATAAACAAGCTCTAAATCATGTTTTCAGCACTCTGTAAGTGATTTTTTTTCAGTACTGTTAGAGCTGGATGATAGGAACACTGTGGACAGGTTTCAGCAAGCTGCAATATTGGAATACAGAAATAAACACTTTTCCAAAAACAAGCTCCAAATCATGTTGAAATACAGAAATAAACACTTTTCCAAAAACAAGCTCTAAATCATGCTGAAATACCGAAATGAACACTTTTCCAAAAACAAGCTCTAAATCATGTTGAAATACAGAAATTAACACTTTTCCAAAAACAAGCTCTAAATCATGTTGAAATACAGAAATAAACACTTTTTCATAAACAAGCTCCAAATCATGTTGAAATACAGAAATAAACACTTTTCCATAAACAAGCTCCAAATCATGTTGAAATACAAAAATAAACACTTTTTCATAAACAAGCTCTAAATCATGTTTGAAGCACTCTGTAAGTGATTTTTTCCCCAGTACTGTTAGAACTGGATGATAGGAACACTGTGGACAGTTTTCAGCAAGTTGCAATATTGGAATACAGAAATAAACACTTTTCCAAAAACAAGCTCTAAATCATGATGAAATACAGAAATTAACACTTTTCCAAAAACAAGCTCTAAATCATGTTGAAATACAGAAATAAACACTTTTTCATAAACAAGCTCCAAATCATGTTGAAATACAGAAATAAACACTTTTCCATAAACAAGCTCTAAATCATGTTTGAAGCACTCTGTAAGTTATTTTTTCCCCAGTACTGTTAGAACTGGATGATAGGAACACTGGGGACAGTTTTCAGCAAGTTGCAATATTGGAATACAGAAATAAACACTTTTCCAAAAACAAGCTCCAAATCATGTTGAAATACAGAAATAAACACTTTTCCAAAAACAAGCTCTAAATCAGGTTGAAATACAGAAATGAACACTTTTCCAAAAACAAGCTCTAAATCATGTTGAAATACAGAAATTAACACTTTTCCAAAAACAAGCTCTAATTCATGTTGAAATACAGAAATACACACTTTTCCAAAAACAAGCTCTAAATCATGTTGAAATACAGAAATAAACACTTTTTCATAAACAAGCTCCAAATCATGTTTAAATACAGAAATAAACACTTTTCCATAAACAAGCTCTAAATCATGTTTGAAGCACTCTGTAAGTGATTTTTTCCCCAGTACTGTTAGAACTGGATGATAGGAACACTGTGGACAGGTTTCAGCAAGTTGCAATATTGGAATACAGAAATAAACACTTTTCCAAAAACAAGATCCAAATCATGTTGAAATACAGAAATAAACACCTTTCGTAAAACAAGCTCTAAATCATGTTGAAATACAGAAATAAACACTTTTTCATAAACAAGCTCCAAATCATGTTGAAATACAGAAAAAACACTTTTTCATAAACAAGCTCCAAATCATGTTGAAATACAGAAAAAACACTTTTTCATAAACAAGCTCTAAATCATGTTTTCAGCACTCTGTAAGTGATTTTTTTTCCGGTACTGTTAGAGCTGGATGATAGGAACACTGTGGACAGGTTTCAGCAAGTTGCAATATTGGAATACAGAAATAAACACTTTTCCAAAAACAAGCTCCAAATCATGTTGAAATACAGAAATAAACACTTTTCCAAAAACAAGCTCTAAATCATGTTGAAATACAGAAATGAACACTTTTCTAAAAACAAGCTCTAAATCATGTTGAAATACAGAAATTAACACTTTTCCAAAAACAAGGTCTAAATCATGTTGAAATACAGAAATAAACACTTTTTCATAAACAAGCTCCAAATCATGTTGAAATACAGAAATAAACACTTTTCCATAAACAAGCTCTAAATCATGTTTTCAGCACTCTGTAAGTGATTTTTTTTCAGTACTGTTAGAGCTGGATGATAGGAACACTGTGGACAGGTTTCAGCAAGCTGCAATATTGGAATACAGAAATAAACACTTTTCCAAAAACAAGCTCCAAATCATGTTGAAATACAGAAATAAACACTTTTCCAAAAACAAGCTCTAAATCATGCTGAAATACCGAAATGAACACTTTTCCAAAAACAAGCTCTAAATCATGTTGAAATACAGAAATTAACACTTTTCCAAAAACAAGCTCTAAATCATGTTGAAATACAGAAATAAACACTTTTTCATAAACAAGCTCCAAATCATGTTGAAATACAGAAATAAACACTTTTCCATAAACAAGCTCCAAATCATGTTGAAATACAAAAATAAACACTTTTTCATAAACAAGCTCTAAATCATGTTTGAAGCACTCTGTAAGTGATTTTTTCCCCAGTACTGTTAGAACTGGATGATAGGAACACTGTGGACAGTTTTCAGCAAGTTGCAATATTGGAATACAGAAATAAACACTTTTCCAAAAACAAGCTCTAAATCATGATGAAATACAGAAATTAACACTTTTCCAAAAACAAGCTCCAAATCATGTTGAAATACAGGTATAAACACTTTTCCAAAAACAAGCTCCAAATCATGTTTAAATACAGAAATACACTTTTCCAAAAACAAGCTCTAAATCATGTTGAAATACAGAAATGAACACTTTTCCAAAAACAAGCTCTAAATCATGTTGAAATACAGAAATTAACACTTTTCCAAAAACAAGCTCTAAATCATGTTGAAATACAGAAATACACACTTTTCCAAAAACAAGCTCTAAATCTTGTTGAAATACAGAAATAAACACTTTTCCAAAAACAAGCTCTAAATCATGCTGAAATACCGAAATGAACACTTTTCCAAAAACAAGCTCTAAATCATGTTGAAATACAGAAATTAACACTTTTCCAAAAACAAGCTCTAAATCATGTTGAAATACAGAAATAAACACTTTTTCATAAACAAGCTCCAAATCATGTTGAAATACAGAAATAAACACTTTTCCATAAACAAGCTCTAAATCATGTTTGAAGCACTCTAAGTGATTTTTTCCCCCAGTACTGTTAGAACTGGATGATAGGAACACTGGGGACAGTTTTCAGCAAGTTGCAATATTGGAATACAGAAATAAACACTTTTCCAAAAACAAGCTCCAAATCATGTTGAAATACAGAAATAAACACTTTTCCAAAAACAAGCTCTAAATCAGGTTGAAATACAGAAATGAACACTTTTCCAAAAACAAGCTCTAAATCATGTTGAAATACAGAAATTAACACTTTTCCAAAAACAAGCTCTAAATCATGTTGAAATACAGAAATACACACTTTTCCAAAAACAAGCTCTAAATCATGTTGAAATACAGAAATAAACACTTTTTCATAAACAAGCTCCAAATCATGTTGAAATACAGAAATAAACACTTTTCCATAAACAAGCTCTAAATCATGTTTGAAGCACTCTGTAAGTGATTTTTTCCCCAGTACTGTTAGAACTGGATGATAGGAACACTGTGGACAGGTTTCAGCAAGTTGCAATATTGGAATACAGAAATAAACACTTTTCCAAAAAGAAGATCCAAATCATGTTGAAATACAGAAATAAACACCTTTCGTAAAACAAGCTCTAAATCATGTTGAAATACAGAAATAAACACTTTTTCATAAACAAGCTCCAAATCATGTTGAAATACAGAAAAAACACTTTTTCATAAACAAGCTCCAAATCATGTTGAAATACAGAAATAAACACTTTTCCATAAACAAGCTCTAAATCATGTTTTCAGCACTCTGTAAGTGATTTTTTTTCAGTACTGTTAGAGCTGGATGATAGGAACACTGTGGACAGGTTTCAGCAAGCTGCAATATTGGAATACAGAAATAAACACTTTTCCAAAAACAAGCTCCAAATCATGTTGAAATACAGAAATAAACACTTTTCCAAAAACAAGCTCTAAATCATGCTGAAATACCGAAATGAACACTTTTCCAAAAACAAGCTCTAAATCATGTTGAAATACAGAAATTAACACTTTTCCAAAAACAAGCTCTAAATCATGTTGAAATACAGAAATAAACACTTTTTCATAAACAAGCTCCAAATCATGTTGAAATACAGAAATAAACACTTTTCCATAAACAAGCTCCAAATCATGTTGAAATACAAAAATAAACACTTTTTCATAAACAAGCTCTAAATCATGTTTGAAGCACTCTGTAAGTGATTTTTTCCCCAGTACTGTTAGAACTGGATGATAGGAACACTGTGGACAGTTTTCAGCAAGTTGCAATATTGGAATACAGAAATAAACACTTTTCCAAAAACAAGCTCTAAATCATGATGAAATACAGAAATTAACACTTTTCCAAAAACAAGCTCCAAATCATGTTGAAATACAGGTATAAACACTTTTCCAAAAACAAGCTCCAAATCATGTTTAAATACAGAAATACACTTTTCCAAAAACAAGCTCTAAATCATGTTGAAATACAGAAATGAACACTTTTCCAAAAACAAGCTCTAAATCATGTTGAAATACAGAAATTAACACTTTTCCAAAAACAAGCTCTAAATCATGTTGAAATACAGAAATACACACTTTTCCAAAAACAAGCTCTAAATCATGTTGAAATACAGAAATAAACACTTTTTCATAAACAAGCTCCAAATCATGTTGAAATACAGAAATAAACACTTTTCCATAAACAAGCTCCAAATCATGTTGAAATACAGAAATAAACACTTTTCCATAAACAAGCTCTAAATCATGTTTGAAGCACTCTGTAAGTGATTTTTTTTTCAGTACTGTTAGAACTGGATGATAGGAACACTGTGGACAGGTTTCAGCAAGTTGCAATATTGGAATACAGAAATAAACACTTTTCCAAAAACAAGCTCCAAATCATGTTGAAATACAGAAATAAACACTTTTCCAAAAACAAGCTCTAAATCATGCTGAAATACCGAAATGAACACTTTTCCAAAAACAAGCTCTAAATCATGTTGAAATACAGAAATTAACACTTTTCCAAAAACAAGCTCTAAATCATGTTGAAATACAGAAATACACACTTTTCCAAAAACAAGCTCTAAATCATGTTGAAATACAGAAATACACACTTTTCCAAAAACAAGCTCTAAATCATGTTGAAATACAGAAATAAACACTTTTTCATAAACAAGCTCCAAATCATGTTGAAATACAGAAATAAACACTTTTCGTAAAACAAGCTCTAAATCATGTTGAAATACAGAAATAAACACTTTTTCATAAACAAGCTCCAAATCATGTTGAAATACAGAAATAAACACTTTTCCATAAACAAGCTCTAAATCATGTTTTCAGCACTCTGTAAGTGATTTTTTTTCAGTACTGTTAGAGCTGGATGATAGGAACACTGTGGACAGGTTTCAGCAAGCTGCAATATTGGAATACAGAAATAAACACTTTTCCAAAAACAAGCTCCAAATCATGTTGAAATACAGAAATAAACACTTTTCCAAAAACAAGCTCTAAATCATGCTGAAATACCGAAATGAACACTTTTCCAAAAACAAGCTCTAAATCATGTTGAAATACAGAAATTAACACTTTTCCAAAAACAAGCTCTAAATCATGTTGAAATACAGAAATAAACACTTTTTCATAAACAAGCTCCAAATCATGTTGAAATACAGAAATAAACACTTTTCCATAAACAAGCTCCAAATCATGTTGAAATACAAAAATAAACACTTTTTCATAAACAAGCTCTAAATCATGTTTGAAGCACTCTGTAAGTGATTTTTTCCCCAGTACTGTTAGAACTGGATGATAGGAACACTGTGGACAGTTTTCAGCAAGTTGCAATATTGGAATACAGAAATAAACACTTTTCCAAAAACAAGCTCTAAATCATGATGAAATACAGAAATTAACACTTTTCCAAAAACAAGCTCCAAATCATGTTGAAATACAGGTATAAACACTTTTCCAAAAACAAGCTCCAAATCATGTTTAAATACAGAAATACACTTTTCCAAAAACAAGCTCTAAATCATGTTGAAATACAGAAATGAACACTTTTCCAAAAACAAGCTCTAAATCATGTTGAAATACAGAAATACACACTTTTCCAAAAACAAGCTCTAAATCATGTTGAAATACAGAAATAAACACTTTTTCATAAACAAGCTCCAAATCATGTTGAAATACAGAAATAAACACTTTTCCATAAACAAGCTCCAAATCGTGTTGAAATACAGAAATAAACACTTTTCCATAAACAAGCTCTAAATCATGTTTGAAGCACTCTGTAAGTGATTTCTTTTTCAGTACTGTTAGAACTGGATGATAGGAACACTGTGGACAGGTTTCAGCAAGTTGCAATATTGGAATACAGAAATAAACACTTTTCCAAAAACAAGCTCCAAATCATGTTGAAATACAGAAATAAACACTTTTCCAAAAACAAGCTCTAAATCATGCTGAAATACCGAAATGAACACTTTTCCAAAAACAAGCTCTAAATCATGTTGAAATACAGAAATTGACACTTTTCCAAAAACAAGCTCTAAATCATGTTGAAATACAGAAATACACACTTTTCCAAAAACAAGCTCTAAATCATGTTGAAATACAGAAATAAACACTTTTTCATAAACAAGCTCCAAATCATGTTGAAATACAGAAATTAACACTTTTTCATAAACAAGCTCCAAATCATGTTGAAATACAGAAATAAACACTTTTCCATAAACAAGCTCTAAATCATGTTGAAATACAGAAATAAACACTTTTTCATAAACAAGCTCCAAATCATGTTGAAATACAGAAATAAACACTTTTCCATAAACAAGCTCCAAATCGTGTTGAAATACAGAAATAAACACTTTTCCATAAACAAGCTCTAAATCATGTTTGAAGCACTCTGTAAGTGATTTTTTTTTCAGTACTGTTAGAACTGGATGATAGGAACACTGTGGACAGGTTTCAGCAAGTTGCAATATTGGAATACAGAAATAAACACTTTTCCAAAAACAAGCTCCAAATCATGTTGAAATACAGAAATAAACACTTTTCCAAAAAAAAGCTCTAAATCATGCTGAAAAACCGAAATGAACACTTTTCCAAAAACAAGCTCTAAATCATGTTGAAATACAGAAATTAACACTTTTCCAAAAACAAGCTCTAAATCATGTTGAAATACAGAAATACACACTTTTCCAAAAACAAGCTCTAAATCATGTTGAAATACAGAAATAAACACTTTTTCATAAACAAGCTCCAAATCATGTTTAAATACAGAAATAAACACTTTTCCATAAACAAGCTCTAAATCATGTTTGAAGCACTCTGTAAGTGATTTTTTCCCCAGTACTGTTAGAACTGGATGATAGGAACACTGTGGACAGGTTTCAGCAAGTTGCAATATTGGAATACAGAAATAAACACTTTTCCAAAAACAAGATCCAAATCATGTTGAAATACAGAAATAAACACCTTTCGTAAAACAAGCTCTAAATCATGTTGAAATACAGAAATAAACACTTTTTCATAAACAAGCTCCAAATCATGTTGAAATACAGAAATAAACACTTTTTCATAAACAAGCTCTAAATCATGTTTGAAGCACTCTGTAAGTGATTTTTTTCCCAGTACTGTTAGAACTGGATGATAGGAACACTGTGGAAAGTTTTCAGCAAGTTGCAATATTGGAATACAGAAATGAACACTTTTCCAAAAACAAGCTCCAAATCATGGTGAAATAGAGAAATTAACACTTTTCCAAAAACAAGCTCCAAATCATGGTGAACTACAAAAATAAACACTTTTTCATAAACAAGCTCCAAATCATGTTGAAATACAGAAAAAACACTTTTTCATAAACAAGCTCTAAATCATGTTTTCAGCACTCTGTAAGTGATTTTTTTTCCGGTACTGTTAGAGCTGGATGATAGGAACACTGTGGACAGGTTTCAGCAAGTTGCAATATTGGAATACAGAAATAAACACTTTTCCAAAAACAAGCTCCAAATCATGTTGAAATACAGAAATAAACACTTTTCCAAAAACAAGCTCTAAATCATGCTGAAATACCGAAATGAACACTTTTCCAAAAACAAGCTCTAAATCATGTTGAAATACAGAAATTAACACTTTTCCAAAAACAAGCTCTAAATCATGTTGAAATACAGAAATACACACTTTTCCAAAAACAAGCTCTAAATCATGTTGAAATACAGAAATAAACACTTTTTCATAAACAAGCTCCAAATCATGTTGAAATACAGAAATAAACACTTTTCCATAAACAAGCTCTAAATCATGTTTGAAGCACTCTGTAAGTGATTTTTTCCCCAGTACTGTTAGAACTGGATGATAGGAACATTGTGGACAGGTTTCAGCAAGTTGCAATATTGGAATACAGAAATAAACACTTTTCCAAAAACAAGATCCAAATCATGTTGAAATACAGAAATAAACACCTTTCGTAAAACAAGCTCTAAATCATGTTGAAATACAGAAATAAACACTTTTTCATAAACAAGCTCCAAATAATGTTGAAATACAGAAATAAACACTTTTTCATAAACAAGCTCTAAATCATGTTTGAAGCACTCTGTAAGTGATTTTTTTCCCAGTACTGTTAGAACTGGATGATAGGAACACTGTGGAAAGTTTTCAGCAAGTTGCAATATTGGAATACAGAAATTAACACTTTTCCAAAAACAAGCTCTAAATCATGTTGAAATACAGAAATACACACTTTTCCAAAAACAAGCTCTAAATCATGTTGAAATACAGAAATACACACTTTTCCAAAAACAAGCTCTAAATCATGTTGAAATACAGAAATAAACACTTTTTCATAAACAAGCTCCAAATCATGTTGAAATACAGAAATAAACACTTTTCCATAAACAAGCTCTAAATCATGTTTGAAGCACTCTGTAAGTGATTTTTTCCCCAGTACTGTTAGAACTGGATGATAGGAACACTGTGGACAGGTTTCAGCAAGTTGCAATATTGGAATACAGAAATAAACACTTTTCCAAAAAGAAGATCCAAATCATGTTGAAATACAGAAATAAACACCTTTCGTAAAACAAGCTCTAAATCATGTTGAAATACAGAAATAAACACTTTTTCATAAACAAGCTCCAAATCATGTTGAAATACAGAAATAAACACTTTTCCATAAACAAGCTCTAAATCATGTTTTCAGCACTCTGTAAGTGATTTTTTTTCAGTACTGTTAGAGCTGGATGATAGGAACACTGTGGACAGGTTTCAGCAAGCTGCAATATTGGAATACAGAAATAAACACTTTTCCAAAAACAAGCTCCAAATCATGTTGAAATACAGAAATAAACACTTTTCCAAAAACAAGCTCTAAATCATGCTGAAATACCGAAATGAACACTTTTCCAAAAACAAGCTCTAAATCATGTTGAAATACAGAAATTAACACTTTTCCAAAAACAAGCTCTAAATCATGTTGAAATACAGAAATAAACACTTTTTCATAAACAAGCTCCAAATCATGTTGAAATACAGAAATAAACACTTTTCCATAAACAAGCTCTAAATCATGTTTGAAGCACTCTGTAAGTGATTTTTTCCCCAGTACTGTTAGAACTGGATGATAGGAACACTGTGGACAGGTTTCAGCAAGTTGCAATATTGGAATACAGAAATAAACACTTTTCCAAAAAGAAGATCCAAATCATGTTGAAATACAGAAATAAACACTTTTTCATAAACAAGCTCCAAATCATGTTGAAATACAGAAATAAACACTTTTCCATAAACAAGCTCTAAATCATGTTTTCAGCACTCTGTAAGTGATTTTTTTTCAGTACTGTTAGAGCTGGATGATAGGAACACTGTGGACAGGTTTCAGCAAGCTGCAATATTGGAATACAGAAATAAACACTTTTCCAAAAACAAGCTCCAAATCATGTTGAAATACAGAAATAAACACTTTTCCAAAAACAAGCTCTAAATCATGCTGAAATACCGAAATGAACACTTTTCCAAAAACAAGCTCTAAATCATGTTGAAATACAGAAATTAACACTTTTCCAAAAACAAGCTCTAAATCATGTTGAAATACAGAAATAAACACTTTTTCATAAACAAGCTCCAAATCATGTTGAAATACAGAAATAAACACTTTTCCATAAACAAGCTCCAAATCATGTTGAAATACAAAAATAAACACTTTTTCATAAACAAGCTCTAAATCATGTTTGAAGCACTCTGTAAGTGATTTTTTCCCCAGTACTGTTAGAACTGGATGATAGGAACACTGTGGACAGTTTTCAGCAAGTTGCAATATTGGAATACAGAAATAAACACTTTTCCAAAAACAAGCTCCAAATCATGTTGAAATACAGGTATAAACACTTTTCCAAAAACAAGCTCCAAATCATGTTTAAATACAGAAATACACTTTTCCAAAAACAAGCTCTAAATCATGTTGAAATACAGAAATGAACACTTTTCCAAAAACAAGCTCTAAATCATGTTGAAATACAGAAATACACACTTTTCCAAAAACAAGCTCTAAATCATGTTGAAATACAGAAATAAACACTTTTTCATAAACAAGCTCCAAATCATGTTGAAATACAGAAATAAACACTTTTCCATAAACAAGCTCCAAATCGTGTTGAAATACAGAAATAAACACTTTTCCATAAACAAGCTCTAAATCATGTTTGAAGCACTCTGTAAGTGATTTCTTTTTCAGTACTGTTAGAACTGGATGATAGGAACACTGTGGACAGGTTTCAGCAAGTTGCAATATTGGAATACAGAAATAAACACTTTTCCAAAAACAAGCTCCAAATCATGTTGAAATACAGAAATAAACACTTTTCCAAAAACAAGCTCTAAATCATGCTGAAATACCGAAATGAACACTTTTCCAAAAACAAGCTCTAAATCATGTTGAAATACAGAAATTGACACTTTTCCAAAAACAAGCTCTAAATCATGTTGAAATACAGAAATACACACTTTTCCAAAAACAAGCTCTAAATCATGTTGAAATACAGAAATAAACACTTTTTCATAAACAAGCTCCAAATCATGTTGAAATACAGAAATTAACACTTTTTCATAAACAAGCTCCAAATCATGTTGAAATACAGAAATAAACACTTTTCCATAAACAAGCTCTAAATCATGTTGAAATACAGAAATAAACACTTTTTCATAAACAAGCTCCAAATCATGTTGAAATACAGAAATAAACACTTTTCCATAAACAAGCTCCAAATCGTGTTGAAATACAGAAATAAACACTTTTCCATAAACAAGCTCTAAATCATGTTTGAAGCACTCTGTAAGTGATTTTTTTTTCAGTACTGTTAGAACTGGATGATAGGAACACTGTGGACAGGTTTCAGCAAGTTGCAATATTGGAATACAGAAATAAACACTTTTCCAAAAACAAGCTCCAAATCATGTTGAAATACAGAAATAAACACTTTTCCAAAAAAAAGCTCTAAATCATGCTGAAAAACCGAAATGAACACTTTTCCAAAAACAAGCTCTAAATCATGTTGAAATACAGAAATTAACACTTTTCCAAAAACAAGCTCTAAATCATGTTGAAATACAGAAATACACACTTTTCCAAAAACAAGCTCTAAATCATGTTGAAATACAGAAATAAACACTTTTTCATAAACAAGCTCCAAATCATGTTGAAATACAGAAATAAACACTTTTCCATAAACAAGCTCTAAATCATGTTTGAAGCACTCTGTAAGTGATTTTTTCCCCAGTACTGTTAGAACCGGATGATAGGAACACTGTGGACAGGTTTCAGCAAGTTGCAATATTGGAATACAGAAATAAACACTTTTCCAAAAACAAGATCCAAATCATGTTGAAATACAGAAATAAACACCTTTCGTAAAACAAGCTCTAAATCATGTTGAAATACAGAAATAAACACTTTTTCATAAACAAGCTCCAAATCATGTTGAAATACAGAAATAAACACTTTTTCATAAACAAGCTCTAAATCATGTTTGAAGCACTCTGTAAGTGATTTTTTTCCCAGTACTGTTAGAACTGGATGATAGGAACACTGTGGAAAGTTTTCAGCAAGTTGCAATATTGGAATACAGAAATGAACACTTTTCCAAAAACAAGCTCCAAATCATGGTGAAATAGAGAAATTAACACTTTTCCAAAAACAAGCTCCAAATCATGGTGAACTACAAAAATAAACACTTTTTCATAAACAAGCTCCAAATCATGTTGAAATACAGAAAAAACACTTTTTCATAAACAAGCTCTAAATCATGTTTTCAGCACTCTGTAAGTGATTTTTTTTCCGGTACTGTTAGAGCTGGATGATAGGAACACTGTGGACAGGTTTCAGCAAGTTGCAATATTGGAATACAGAAATAAACACTTTTCCAAAAACAAGCTCCAAATCATGTTGAAATACAGAAATAAACACTTTTCCAAAAACAAGCTCTAAATCATGCTGAAATACCGAAATGAACACTTTTCCAAAAACAAGCTCTAAATCATGTTGAAATACAGAAATTAACACTTTTCCAAAAACAAGCTCTAAATCATGTTGAAATACAGAAATACACACTTTTCCAAAAACAAGCTCTAAATCATGTTGAAATACAGAAATAAACACTTTTTCATAAACAAGCTCCAAATCATGTTGAAATACAGAAATAAACACTTTTCCATAAACAAGCTCTAAATCATGTTTGAAGCACTCTGTAAGTGATTTTTTCCCCAGTACTGTTAGAACTGGATGATAGGAACACTGTGGACAGGTTTCAGCAAGTTGCAATATTGGAATACAGAAATAAACACTTTTCCAAAAACAAGATCCAAATCATGTTGAAATACAGAAATAAACACCTTTCGTAAAACAAGCTCTAAATCATGTTGAAATACAGAAATAAACACTTTTTCATAAACAAGCTCCAAATCATGTTGAAATACAGAAATAAACACTTTTTCATAAACAAGCTCTAAATCATGTTTGAAGCACTCTGTAAGTGATTTTTTTCCCAGTACTGTTAGAACTGGATGATAGGAACACTGTGGAAAGTTTTCAGCAAGTTGCAATATTGGAATACAGAAATTAACACTTTTCCAAAAACAAGCTCTAAATCATGTTGAAATACAGAAATACACACTTTTCCAAAAACAAGCTCTAAATCATGTTGAAATACAGAAATACACACTTTTCCAAAAACAAGCTCTAAATCATGTTGAAATACAGAAATAAACACTTTTTCATAAACAAGCTCCAAATCATGTTGAAATACAGAAATAAACACTTTTCCATAAACAAGCTCTAAATCATGTTTGAAGCACTCTGTAAGTGATTTTTTCCCCAGTACTGTTAGAACTGGATGATAGGAACACTGTGGACAGGTTTCAGCAAGTTGCAATATTGGAATACAGAAATAAACACTTTTCCAAAAAGAAGATCCAAATCATGTTGAAATACAGAAATAAACACTTTTCCAAAAACAAGCTCTAAATCATGCTGAAATACCGAAATGAACACTTTTCCAAAAACAAGCTCTAAATCATGTTGAAATACAGAAATTAACACTTTTCCAAAAACAAGCTCTAAATCATGTTGAAATACAGAAATAAACACCTTTCGTAAAACAAGCTCTAAATCATGTTGAAATACAGAAATAAACACTTTTTCATAAACAAGCTCCAAATCATGTTGAAATACAGAAATAAACACTTTTTCATAAACAAGCTCTAAATCATGTTTGAAGCACTCTGTAAGTGATTTTTTTCCCAGTACTGTTAGAACTGGATGATAGGAACACTGTGGAAAGTTTTCAGCAAGTTGCAATATTGGAATACAGAAATGAACACTTTTCCAAAAACAAGCTCCAAATCATGGTGAAATAGAGAAATTAACACTTTTCCAAAAACAAGCTCCAAATCATGGTGAACTACAAAAATAAACACTTTTTCATAAACAAGCTCCAAATCATGTTGAAATACAGAAAAAACACTTTTTCATAAACAAGCTCTAAATCATGTTTTCAGCACTCTGTAAGTGATTTTTTTTCCGGTACTGTTAGAGCTGGATGATAGGAACACTGTGGACAGGTTTCAGCAAGTTGCAATATTGGAATACAGAAATAAACACTTTTCCAAAAACAAGCTCCAAATCATGTTGAAATACAGAAATAAACACTTTTCCAAAAACAAGCTCTAAATCATGCTGAAATACCGAAATGAACACTTTTCCAAAAACAAGCTCTAAATCATGTTGAAATACAGAAATTAACACTTTTCCAAAAACAAGCTCTAAATCATGTTGAAATACAGAAATACACACTTTTCCAAAAACAAGCTCTAAATCATGTTGAAATACAGAAATAAACACTTTTTCATAAACAAGCTCCAAAATCATGTTGAAATACAGAAATAAACACTTTTCCATAAACAAGCTCTAAATCATGTTTGAAGCACTCTGTAAGTGATTTTTTCCCCAGTACTGTTAGAACTGGATGATAGGAACACTGTGGACAGGTTTCAGCAAGTTGCAATATTGGAATACAGAAATAAACACTTTTCCAAAAACAAGATCCAAATCATGTTGAAATACAGAAATAAACACCTTTCGTAAAACAAGCTCTAAATCATGTTGAAATACAGAGATAAACACTTTTTCATAAACAAGCTCCAAATCATGTTGAAATACAGAAATAAACACTTTTTCATAAACAAGCTCTAAATCATGTTTGAAGCACTCTGTAAGTGATTTTTTTCCCAGTACTGTTAGAACTGGATGATAGGAACACTGTGGAAAGTTTTCAGCAAGTTGCAATATTGGAATACAGAAATAAACACTTTTCCAAAAACAAGCTCTAAATCATGTTGAAATACAGAAATACACACTTTTCCAAAAACAAGCTCTAAATCATGTTGAAATACAGAAATACACACTTTTCCAAAAACAAGCTCTAAATCATGTTGAAATACAGAAATAAACACTTTTTCATAAACAAGCTCCAAATCATGTTGAAATACAGAAATAAACACTTTTTCATAAACAAGCTCTAAATCATGTTTGAAGCACTCTGTAAGTGATTTTTTCGCCAGTACTGTTAGAACTGGATGATAGGAACACTGTGGACAGGTTTCAGCAAGTTGCAATATTGGAATACAGAAATAAACACTTTTCCAAAAACAAGATCCAAATCATGTTGAAATACAGAAATAAACACCTTTCGTAAAACAAGCTCTAAATCATGTTGAAATACAGAAATAAACACTTTTTCATAAACAAGCTCCAAATCATGTTGAAATACAGAAATAAACACTTTTCCATAAACAAGCTCCAAATCATGTTGAAATACAGAAATAAACACTTTTCCATAAACAAGCTCTAAATCATGCTGAAATACCGAAATGAACACTTTTCCAAAAACAAGCTCTAAATCATGTTGAAATACAGAAATTAACACTTTTCCAAAAACAAGCTCTAAATCATGTTGAAATACAGAAATAAACACTTTTTCATAAACAAGCTCCAAATCATGTTGAAATACAGAAATAAACACTTTTCCATAAACAAGCTCCAAATCATGTTGAAATACAGAAATAAACACTTTTTCATAAACAAGCTCTAAATCATGTTTGAAGCACTCTGTAAGTGATTTTTTTCCCAGTACTGTTAGAACTGGATGATAGGAACACTGTGGACAGTTTTCAGCAAGTTGCAATATTGGAATACAGAAATAAACACTTTTCCAAAAACAAGCTCCAAATCATGTTGAAATACAGAAATAAACACTTTTCCAAAAACAAGCTCTAAATCATGTTGAAATACAGGAATAAACACTTTTCCAAAAACAAGCTCCAAATCATGTTTAAATACAGAAATACACTTTTCCAAAAACAAGCTCTAAATCATGTTGAAATACAGAAATGAACACTTTTCCAAAAACAAGCTCTAAATCATGTTGAAATACAGAAATACACACTTTTCCAAAAACAAGCTCTAAATCATGTTGAAATACAGAAATAAACACTTTTTCATAAACAAGCTCCAAATCATGTTGAAATACAGAAATAAACACTTTTCCATAAACAAGCTCCAAATCGTGTTGAAATACAGAAATAAACACTTTTCCATAAACAAGCTCTAAATCATGTTTGAAGCACTCTGTAAGTGATTTTTTTTTCAGTACTGTTAGAACTGGATGATAGGAACACTGTGGACAGGTTTCAGCAAGTTGCAATATTGGAATACAGAAATAAACACTTTTCCAAAAACAAGCTCCAAATCATGTTGAAATACAGAAATAAACACTTTTCCAAAAACAAGCTCTAAATCATGCTGAAATACCGAAATGAACACTTTTCCAAAAACAAGCTCTAAATCATGTTGAAATACAGAAATTAACACTTTTCCAAAAACAAGCTCTAAATCATGTTGAAATACAGAAATACACACTTTTCCAAAAACAAGCTCTAAATCATGTTGAAATACAGAAATAAACACTTTTTCATAAACAACCTCCAAATCATGTTGAAATACAGAAATAAACACTTTTCCATAAACAAGCTCCAAATCATGTTGAAATACAGAAAAAACACTTTTCCATAAACAAGCTCTAAATCATGTTTGAAGCACTCTGTAAGTGATTTTTTTTTCAGTATTGTTAGAACTGGATGATAGGAACACTGTGGACAGGTTTCAGCAAGTTGCAATATTGGAATACAGAAATAAACACTTTTCCAAAAACAAGCTCCAAATCATGTTGAAATACAGAAATAAACACTTTTCCAAAAACAAGCTCTAAATCATGTTGAAATACAGAAATACACACTTTTCCAAAAACAAGCTCTAAATCATGTTGAAATACAGAAATAAACACTTTTTCATAAACAACCTCCAAATCATGTTGAAATACAGAAATAAACACTTTTCCATAAACAAGCTCCAAATCATGTTGAAATACAGAAATAAACACTTTTCCATAAACAAGCTCTAAATCATGTTTGAAGCACTCTGTAAGTGATTTTTTTTCCAGTACTGTTAGAACTGGATGATAGGAACACTGTGGACAGGTTTCAGCAAGTTGCAATATTGGAATACAGAAATAAACACTTTTCCAAAAACAAGCTCCAAATCATGTTGAAATACAGAAATAAACACTTTTCCAAAAACAAGCTCTAAATCATGCTGAAATACCGAAATGAACACTTTTCCAAAAACAAGCTCTAAATCATGTTGAAATACAGAAATTAACACTTTTCCAAAAACAAGCTCTAAATCATGTTGAAATACAGAAATTAACACTTTTCCAAAAACAAGCTCTAAATCATGTTGAAATACAGAAATAAACACTTTTTCATAAACAAGCTCCAAATCATGTTGAAATACAGAAATAAACACTTTTTCATAAACAAGCTCTAAATCATGTTTGAAGCACTCTGTAAGTGATTTTTTTCCCAGTACTGTTAGAACTGGATGATAGGAACACTGTGGAAAGTTTTCAGCAAGTTGCAATATTGGAATACAGAAATAAACACTTTTCCAAAAACAAGATCCAAATCATGTTGAAATACAGAAATAAACACCTTTCGTAAAACAAGCTCTAAATCATGTTGAAATACAGAAATAAACACTTTTTCATAAACAAGCTCCAAATCATGTTGAAATACAGAAATAAACACTTTTTCATAAACAAGCTCTAAATCATGTTTGAAGCACTCTGTAAGTGATTTTTTTCCCAGTACTGTTAGAACTGGATGATAGGAACACTGTGGAAAGTTTTCAGCAAGTTGCAATATTGGAATACAGAAATGAACACTTTTCCAAAAACAAGCTCCAAATCATGGTGAAATAGAGAAATTAACACTTTTCCAAAAACAAGCTCCAAATCATGGTGAACTACAAAAATAAACACTTTTTCATAAACAAGCTCCAAATCATGTTGAAATACAGAAAAAACACTTTTTCATAAACAAGCTCTAAATCATGTTTTCAGCACTCTGTAAGTGATTTTTTTTCCGGTACTGTTAGAGCTGGATGATAGGAACACTGTGGACAGGTTTCAGCAAGTTGCAATATTGGAATACAGAAATAAACACTTTTCCAAAAACAAGCTCCAAATCATGTTGAAATACAGAAATAAACACTTTTCCAAAAACAAGCTCTAAATCATGCTGAAATACCGAAATGAACACTTTTCCAAAAACAAGCTCTAAATCATGTTGAAATACAGAAATTAACACTTTTCCAAAAACAAGCTCTAAATCATGTTGAAATACAGAAATACACACTTTTCCAAAAACAAGCTCTAAATCATGTTGAAATACAGAAATAAACACTTTTTCATAAACAAGCTCCAAATCATGTTGAAATACAGAAATAAACACTTTTTCATAAACAAGCTCTAAATCATGTTTGAAGCACTCTGTAAGTGATTTTTTTCCCAGTACTGTTAGAACTGGATGATAGGAACACTGTGGACAGGTTTCAGCAAGTTGCAATATTGGAATACAGAAATAAACACTTTTCCAAAAACAAGCTCCAAATCATGTTGAAATACAGAAATAAACACCTTTCGAAAAACAAGCTCTAAATCATGTTGAAATACAGAAATAAACACTTTTTCATAAACAAGCTCCAAATCATGTTGAAATACAGAAATAAACACTTTTTCATAAACAAGCTCTAAATCATGTTTGAAGCACTCTGTAAGTGATTTTTTTCCCAGTACTGTTAGAACTGGATGATAGGAACACTGTGGAAAGTTTTCAGCAAGTTGCAATATTGGAATACAGAAATGAACACTTTTCCAAAAACAAGCTCCAAATCATGGTGAAATAGAGAAATTAACACTTTTCCAAAAACAAGCTCCAAATCATGGTGAACTACAAAAATAAACACTTTTTCATAAACAAGCTCCAAATCATGTTGAAATACAGAAAAAACACTTTTTCATAAACAAGCTCTAAATCATGTTTTCAGCACTCTGTAAGTGATTTTTTTTCCGGTACTGTTAGAGCTGGATGATAGGAACACTGTGGACAGGTTTCAGCAAGTTGCAATATTGGAATACAGAAATAAACACTTTTCCAAAAACAAGCTCCAAATCATGTTGAAATACAGAAATAAACACTTTTCCAAAAACAAGCTCTAAATCATGTTGAAATACAGAAATGAACACTTTTCTAAAAACAAGCTCTAAATCATGTTGAAATACAGAAATTAACACTTTTCCAAAAACAAGGTCTAAATCATGTTGAAATACAGAAATAAACACTTTTTCATAAACAAGCTCCAAATCATGTTTTCAGCACTCTGTAAGTGATTTTTTTTCCGGTACTGTTAGAGCTGGATGATAGGAACACTGTGGACAGGTTTCAGCAAGTTGCAATATTGGAATACAGAAATAAACACTTTTCCAAAAACAAGCTCCAAATCATGTTGAAATACAGAAATAAACACTTTTCCAAAAACAAGCTCTAAATCATGTTGAAATACAGAAATGAACACTTTTCTAAAAACAAGCTCTAAATCATGGTGAAATAGAGAAATTAACACTTTTCCAAAAACAAGCTCCAAATCAAGGTGAAATACAGAAATAAACACTTTTTCATAAACAAGCTCTAAATCATGTTGAAATACAGAAATTAACACTTTTCCAAAAACAAGCTCTAAATCATGTTGAAATACAGAAATAAACACTTTTTCATAAACAAGCTCCAAATCATGTTGAAATACAGAAATAAACACTTTTCCATAAACAAGCTCCAAATCATGTTGAAATACAGAAAAAACACTTTTTCATAAACAAGCTCTAAATCATGTTTTCAGCACTCTGTAAGTGATTTTTTTTCCGGTACTGTTAGAGCTGGATGATAGGAACACTGTGGACAGGTTTCAGCAAGTTGCAATATTGGAATACAGAAATAAATACTTTTCCAAAAACAAGCTCCAAATCATGTTGAAATACAGAAATAAACACTTTTCCAAAAACAAGCTCTAAATCATGTTGAAATACAGAAATGAACACTTTTCTAAAAACAAGCTCTAAATCATGTTGAAATACAGAAATTAACACTTTTCCAAAAACAAGGTCTAAATCATGTTGAAATACAGAAAAAACACTTTTTCATAAACAAGCTCTAAATCATGTTTTCAGCACTCTGTAAGTGATTTTTTTTCCGGTACTGTTAGAGCTGGATGATAGGAACACTGTGGACAGGTTTCAGCAAGTTGCAATATTGGAATACAGAAATAAACACTTTTCCAAAAACAAGCTCCAAATCATGTTGAAATACAGAAATAAACACTTTTCCAAAAACAAGCTCCAAATCATGTTGAAATACAGAAATAAACACTTTTCCAAAAACAAGCTCTAAATCATGTTGAAATACAGAAATGAACACTTTTCCAAAAACAAGCTCTAAATCATGTTGAAATACAGAAATTAACACTTTTCCAAAAACAAGCTCTAAATCATGTTGAAATACAGAAATACACACTTTTCCAAAAACAAGCTCTAAATCATGTTGAAATACAGAAATAAACACTTTTTCATAAACAAGCTCCAAATCATGTTGAAATACAGAATAAACACTTTTCCAAAAACAAGCTCTAAATCATGTTGAAATACAGAAATAAATACTTTTTCATAAACAAGCTCCAAATCATGTTGAAATACAGAAATAAACACTTTTTCATAAACAAGCTCTAAATCATGTTTGAACCACTCTGTAAGTGATTTTTTTCCCAGTACTGTTAGAACTGGATGATAGGAACACTGTGGACAGTTTTCAGCAAGTTGCAATATTGGAATACAGAAATGAACACTTTTCCAAAAACAAGCTCCAAATCATGGTGAAATAGAGAAATTAACACTTTTCCAAAAACAAGCTCCAAATCATGGTGAAATACAGAAATAAACACTTTTTCATAAACAAGCTCCAAATCATGTTGAAATACAGAAAAAACACTTTTTCATAAACAAGCTCCAAATCATGTTGAAATACAGAAAAAACACTTTTTCATAAACAAGCTCCAAATCATGTTGAAATACAGAAATAAACACTTTTCCATAAACAAGCTCTAAATCATGTTTGAAGCACTCTGTAAGTGATTTTATTCCCAGTACTGTTAGAACTGGATGATAGGAACACTGTGGACAGTTTTCAGCAAGTTGCAATATTGGAATACAGAAATAAACACTTTTCCAAAAACAAGCTCTAAATCATGTTGAAATACAGAAATAAACACTTTTCCAAAAACAAGCTCTAAATCATGTTGAAATACAGGTATAAACACTTTTTCATAAACAAGCTCCAAATCATGTTGAAATACAGAAATAAACACTTTTTCATAAACAAGCTCTAAACAATGTTTGAAGCACTGTAAGTGATTTTTTTCCCAGTACTGTTAGAACTGGATGATAGGAACAATGTGACAGTTTTCAGCAAGTTGCAATATTGGAATACAGAAATAAACACTTTTCCAAAAACAAGCTCCAAATCATGTTGAAATACAGAAATTAACACTTTTCCAAAAACAAGCTCCAAATCATGTTGAAATACAGAAATGAACATTTTCCAAAAACAAGCTCTAAATCATGTTGAAATACAGAAATAAACACTTTTTCATAAGCAAGCTCCAAATCATGTTGAAATACAGAAATAAACACTTTTCCATAAACAAGCTCCAAATCATGTTGAAATACAAAAATAAACACTTTTTCATAAACAAGCTCTAAATCATGTTTGAAGCACTCTGTAAGTGATTTTTTCCCCAGTACTGTTAGAACTGGATGATAGGAACACTGTGGACAGGTTTCAGCAAGTTGCAATATTGGAATACAGAAATAAACACTTTTCCAAAAACAAGCTCTAAATCATGATGAAATACAGAAATTAACACTTTTCCAAAAACAAGCTCCAAATCATGTTGAAATACAGGTATAAACACTTTTCCAAAAACAAGCTCCAAATCATGTTTAAATACAGAAATACACTTTTCCAAAAACAAGCTCTAAATCATGTTGAAATACAGAAATAAACACTTTTCCAAAAACAAGCTCTAAATCATGTTGAAATACAGAAATTAACACTTTTCCAAAAACAAGCTCTAAATCATGTTGAAATACAGAAATACACACTTTTCCAAAAACAAGCTCTAAATCATGTTGAAATACAGAAATAAACACTTTTTCATAAACAAGCTCCAAATCATGTTGAAATACAGAAATAAACACTTTTCCATAAACAAGCTCCAAATCATGTTGAAATACAGAAATAAACACTTTTCCATAAACAAGCTCTAAATCATGTTTGAAGCACTCTGTAAGTGATTTTTTTTTCAGTAATGTTAGAACTGGATGATAGGAACACTGTGGACAGGTTTCAGCAAGTTGCAATATTGAAATACAGAAATAAACACTTTTCCAAAAACAAGCTCCAAATCATGTTGAAATACAGAAATAAACACTTTTCCAAAAACAAGCTCTAAATCATGCTGAAATACCGAAATGAACACTTTTCCAAAAACAAGCTCTAAATCATGTTGAAATACAGAAATTAACACTTTTCCAAAAACAAGCTCTAAATCATGTTGAAATACAGAAATACACACTTTTCCAAAAACAAGCTCTAAATCATGTTGAAATACAGAAATACACACTTTTCCAAAAACAAGCTCTAAATCATGTTGAAATACAGAAATAAACACTTTTTCATAAACAAGCTCCAAATCATGTTGAAATACAGAAATAAACACTTTTCCATAAACAAGCTCTAAATCATGTTTGAAGCACTCTGTAAGTGATTTTTTCCCCAGTACTGTTAGAACTGGATGATAGGAACACTGTGGACAGGTTTCAGCAAGTTGCAATATTGGAATACAGAAATAAACACTTTTCCAAAAAGAAGATCCAAATCATGTTGAAATACAGAAATAAACACTTTTCCATAAACAAGCTCCAAATCATGTTGAAATACAGAAAAAACACTTTTTCATAAACAAGCTCTAAATCATGTTTTCAGCACTCTGTAAGTGATTTTTTTTCCGGTACTGTTAGAGCTGGATGATAGGAACACTGTGGACAGGTTTCAGCAAGTTGCAATATTGGAATACAGAAATAAATACTTTTCCAAAAACAAGCTCCAAATCATGTTGAAATACAGAAATAAACACTTTTCCAAAAACAAGCTCTAAATCATGTTGAAATACAGAAATGAACACTTTTCTAAAAACAAGCTCTAAATCATGTTGAAATACAGAAATTAACACTTTTCCAAAAACAAGGTCTAAATCATGTTGAAATACAGAAAAAAAACTTTTTCATAAACAAGCTCTAAATCATGTTTTCAGCACTCTGTAAGTGATTTTTTTTCCGGTACTGTTAGAGCTGGATGATAGGAACACTGTGGACAGGTTTCAGCAAGTTGCAATATTGGAATACAGAAATAAACACTTTTCCAAAAACAAGCTCCAAATCATGTTGAAATACAGAAATAAACACTTTTCCAAAAACAAGCTCCAAATCATGTTGAAATACAGAAATAAACACTTTTCCAAAAACAAGCTCTAAATCATGTTGAAATACAGAAATGAACACTTTTCCAAAAACAAGCTCTAAATCATGTTGAAATACAGAAATTAACACTTTTCCAAAAACAAGCTCTAAATCATGTTGAAATACAGAAATACACACTTTTCCAAAAACAAGCTCTAAATCATGTTGAAATACAGAAATAAACACTTTTTCATAAACAAGCTCCAAATCATGTTGAAATACAGAAATAAACACTTTTCCATAAACAAGCTCTAAATCATGTTTGAAGCACTCTGTAAGTGATTTTTTCCCCAGTACTGTTAGAACTGGATGATAGGAACACTGTGGACAGGTTTCAGCAAGTTGCAATATTGGAATACAGAAATAAACACTTTTCCAAAAAGAAGATCCAAATCATGTTGAAATACAGAAATAAACACTTTTCCATAAACAAGCTCCAAATCATGTTGAAATACAGAAAAAACACTTTTTCATAAACAAGCTCTAAATCATGTTTTCAGCACTCTGTAAGTGATTTTGTTTCCGGTACTGTTAGAGCTGGATGATAGGAACACTGTGGACAGGTTTCAGCAAGTTGCAATATTGGAATACAGAAATAAATACTTTTCCAAAAACAAGCTCCAAATCATGTTGAAATACAGAAATAAACACTTTTCCAAAAACAAGCTCTAAATCATGTTGAAATACAGAAATGAACACTTTTCTAAAAACAAGCTCTAAATCATGTTGAAATACAGAAATTAACACTTTTCCAAAAACAAGGTCTAAATCATGTTGAAATACAGAAAAAACACTTTTTCATAAACAAGCTCTAAATCATGTTTTCAGCACTCTGTAAGTGATTTTTTTCCCGGTACTGTTAGAGCTGGATGATAGGAACACTGTGGACAGGTTTCAGCAAGTTGCAATATTGGAATACAGAAATAAACACTTTTCCAAAAACAAGCTCCAAATCATGTTGAAATACAGAAATAAACACTTTTCCAAAAACAAGCTCCAAATCATGTTGAAATACAGAAATAAACACTTTTCCAAAAACAAGCTCTAAATCATGTTGAAATACAGAAATGAACACTTTTCCAAAAACAAGCTCTAAATCATGTTGAAATACAGAAATACACACTTTTCCAAAAACAAGCTCTAAATCATGTTGAAATACAGAAATGAACACTTTTCCAAAAACAAGCTCTAAATCATGTTGAAATACAGAAATACACACTTTTCCAAAAACAAGCTCTAAATCATGTTGAAATACAGAAATAAACACTTTTTCATAAACAAGCTCCAAATCATGTTGAAATACAGAAATAAACACTTTTCCATAAACAAGCTCTAAATCATGTTTGAAGCACTCTGTAAGTGATTTTTTCCCCAGTACTGTTAGAACTGGATGATAGGAACACTGTGGACAGGTTTCAGCAAGTTGCAATATTGGAATACAGAAATAAACACTTTTCCAAAAACAAGATCCAAATCATGCTGAAATACAGAAATAAACACCTTTCGTAAAACAAGCTCTAAATCATGTTGAAATACAGAAATAAACACTTTTTCATAAACAAGCTCCAAATCATGTTGAAATACAGAATAAACACTTTTCCAAAAACAAGCTCTAAATCATGTTGAAATACAGAAATAAATACTTTTTCATAAACAAGCTCCAAATCATGTTGAAATACAGAAATAAACACTTTTTCATAAACAAGCTCTAAATCATGTTTGAACCACTCTGTAAGTGATTTTTTTCCCAGTACTGTTAGAACTGGATGATAGGAACACTGTGGACAGTTTTCAGCAAGTTGCAATATTGGAATACAGAAATGAACACTTTTCCAAAAACAAGCTCCAAATCATGGTGAAATACAGAAATAAACACTTTTTCATAAACAAGCTCCAAATCATGTTGAAATACAGAAAAAACACTTTTTCATAAACAAGCTCCAAATCATGCTGAAATACAGAAATAAACACCTTTCGTAAAACAAGCTCTAAATCATGTTGAAATACAGAAATAAACACTTTTTCATAAACAAGCTCCAAATCATGTTGAAATACAGAATAAACACTTTTCCAAAAACAAGCTCTAAATCATGTTGAAATACAGAAATAAACACTTTTTCATAAACAAGCTCTAAATCATGTTTTCAGCACTCTGTAAGTGATTTTTTCCCCCAGTACTGTTGAACTGGATGATAGGAACACTGTGGACGGTTTTCAGCAAGTTGCAATATTGGAATACAGAAATAAACACTTTTCCAAAAACAAGCTCTAAATCATGTTGAAATACAGAAATAAACACTTTTCCAAAAACAAGCTCTAAATCATGTTGAAATACAGGTATAAACACTTTTTCATAAACAAGCTCCAAATCATGTTGAAATACAGAAATAAACACTTTTTCATAAACAAGCTCTAAACAATGTTTGAAGCACTGTAAGTGATTTTTTTCCCAGTACTGTTAGAACTGGATGATAGGAACAATGTGACAGTTTTCAGCAAGTTGCAATATTGGAATACAGAAATAAACACTTTTCCAAAAACAAGCTCCAAATCATGTTGAAATACAGAAATTAACACTTTTCCAAAAACAAGCTCTAAATCATGTTTAAATACAGAAATACACTTTTCCAAAAACAAGCTCTAAATCATGTTGAAATACAGAAATAAACACTTTTTCATAAACAAGCTCCAAATCATGTTGAAATACAGAAATAAACACTTTTCCATAAACAAGCTCTAAATCATGTTTGAAGCACTCTGTAAGTGATTTTTTTCCCAGTACTGTTAGAACTGGATGATAGGAACACTGTGGACAGTTTTCAGCAAGTTGCAATATTGGAATACAGAAATAAACACTTTTCCAAAAACAAGCTCTAAATCATGTTGAAATACAGAAATAAACACTTTTCCAAAAACAAGCTCTAAATCATGTTGAAATACAGGTATAAACACTTTTTCATAAACAAGCTCCAAATCATGTTGAAATACAGAAATAAACACTTTTTCATAAACAAGCTCTAAACAATGTTTGAAGCACTGTAAGTGATTTTTTTCCCAGTACTGTTAGAACTGGATGATAGGAACAATGTGACAGTTTTCAGCAAGTTGCAATATTGGAATACAGAAATAAACACTTTTCCAAAAACAAGCTCCAAATCATGTTGAAATACAGAAATGAACATTTTCCAAAAACAAGCTCTAAATCATGTTGAAATACAGAAATAAACACTTTTTCATAAACAAGCTCCAAATCATGTTGAAATACAGAAATAAACACTTTTCCATAAACAAGCTCCAAATCATGTTGAAATACAAAAATAAACACTTTTTCATAAACAAGCTCTAAATCATGTTTGAAGCACTCTGTAAGTGATTTTTTCCCCAGTACTGTTAGAACTGGATGATAGGAACACTGTGGACAGTTTTCAGCAAGTTGCAATATTGGAATACAGAAATAAACACTTTTCCAAAAACAAGCTCTAAATCATGATGAAATACAGAAATTAACACTTTTCCAAAAACAAGCTCCAAATCATGTTGAAATACAGGTATAAACACTTTTCCAAAAACAAGCTCCAAATCATGTTTAAATACAGAAATACACTTTTCCAAAAACAAGCTCTAAATCATGTTGAAATACAGAAATGAACACTTTTCCAAAAACAAGCTCTAAATCATGTTGAAATACAGAAATTAACACTTTTCCAAAAACAAGCTCTAAATCATGTTGAAATACAGAAATACACACTTTTCCAAAAACAAGCTCTAAATCATGTTGAAATACAGAAATAAACACTTTTTCATAAACAAGCTCCAAATCATGTTGAAATACAGAAATAAACACTTTTCCATAAACAAGCTCCAAATCATGTTGAAATACAGAAATAAACACTTTTCCATAAACAAGCTCTAAATCATGTTTGAAGCACTCTGTAAGTGATTTTTTTTCCAGTACTGTTAGAACTGGATGATAGGAACACTGTGGACAGGTTTCAGCAAGTTGCAATATTGGAATACAGAAATAAACACTTTTCCAAAAACAAGCTCCAAATCATGTTGAAATACAGAAATAAACACTTTTCCAAAAACAAGCTCTAAATCATGCTGAAATACCGAAATGAACACTTTTCCAAAAACAAGCTCTAAATCATGTTGAAATACAGAAATTAACACTTTTCCAAAAACAAGCTCTAAATCATGTTGAAATACAGAAATACACACTTTTCCAAAAACAAGCTCTAAATCATGTTGAAATACAGAAATACACACTTTTCCAAAAACAAGCTCTAAATCATGTTGAAATACAGAAATAAACACTTTTTCATAAACAAGCTCCAAATCATGATGAAATACAGAAATAAACATTTTTCCATAAACAAGCTCTAAATCATGTTTGAAGCACTCTGTAAGTGATTTTTTCCCCAGTACTGTTAGAACTGGATGATAGGAACACTGTGGACAGGTTTCAGCAAGTTGCAATATTGGAATACAGAAATAAACACTTTTCCAAAAAGAAGATCCAAATCATGTTGAAATACAGAAATAAACACCTTTCGTAAAACAAGCTCTAAATCATGTTGAAATACAGAAATAAACACTTTTTCATAAACAAGCTCCAAATCATGTTGAAATACAGAAATAAACACTTTTCCATAAACAAGCTCTAAATCATGTTTTCAGCACTCTGTAAGTGATTTTTTTTCAGTACTGTTAGAGCTGGATGATAGGAACACTGTGGACAGGTTTCAGCAAGCTGCAATATTGGAATACAGAAATAAACACTTTTCCAAAAACAAGCTCCAAATCATGTTGAAATACAGAAATAAACACTTTTCCAAAAACAAGCTCTAAATCATGCTGAAATACCGAAATGAACACTTTTCCAAAAACAAGCTCTAAATCATGTTGAAATACAGAAATTAACACTTTTCCAAAAACAAGCTCTAAATCATGTTGAAATACAGAAATAAACACTTTTTCATAAACAAGCTCCAAATCATGTTGAAATACAGAAATAAACACTTTTCCATAAACAAGCTCCAAATCATGTTGAAATACAAAAATAAACACTTTTTCATAAACAAGCTCTAAATCATGTTTGAAGCACTCTGTAAGTGATTTTTTCCCCAGTACTGTTAGAACTGGATGATAGGAACACTGTGGAAAGTTTTCAGCAAGTTGCAATATTGGAATACAGAAATAAACACTTTTCCAAAAACTAGCTCTAAATCATGATGAAATACAGAAATTAACACTTTTCCAAAAACAAGCTCCAAATCATGTTGAAATACAGGAATAAACACTTTTCCAAAAACAAGCTCCAAATCATGTTTAAATACAGAAATACACTTTTCCAAAAACAAGCTCTAAATCATGTTGAAATACAGAAATGAACACTTTTCCAAAAACAAGCTCTAAATCATGTTGAAATACAGAAATACACACTTTTCCAAAAACAAGCTCTAAATCATGTTGAAATACAGAAATAAACACTTTTTCATAAACAAGCTCCAAATCATGTTGAAATACAGAAATAAACACTTTTCCATAAACAAGCTCCAAATCGTGTTGAAATACAGAAATAAACACTTTTCCATAAACAAGCTCTAAATCATGTTTGAAGCACTCTGTAAGTGATTTTTTTTTCAGTACTGTTAGAACTGGATGATAGGAACACTGTGGACAGGTTTCAGCAAGTTGCAATATTGGAATACAGAAATAAACACTTTTCCAAAAACAAGCTCCAAATCATGTTGAAATACAGAAATAAACACTTTTCCAAAAACAAGCTCTAAATCATGCTGAAATACCGAAATGAACACTTTTCCAAAAACAAGCTCTAAATCATGTTGAAATACAGAAATGAACACTTTTCCAAAAACAAGCTCTAAATCATGTTGAAATACAGAAATACACACTTTTCCAAAAACAAGCTCTAAATCATGTTGAAATACAGAAATAAACACTTTTTCATAAACAAGCTCCAAATCATGTTGAAATACAGAAATAAACACTTTTCCATAAACAAGCTCCAAATCATGTTGAAATACAGAAATAAACACTTTTCCATAAACAAGCTCCAAATCATGTTGAAATACAGAAATAAACACTTTTCCATAAACAAGCTCTAAATCATGTTTGAAGCACTCTGTAAGTGATTTTTTTTTCAGTACTGTTAGAACTGGATGATAGGAACACTGTGGACAGGTTTCAGCAAGTTGCAATATTGGAATACAGAAATAAACACTTTTCCAAAAACAAGCTCCAAATCATGTTGAAATACAGAAATAAACACTTTTCCAAAAACAAGCTCTAAATCATGCTGAAATACCGAAATGAACACTTTTCCAAAAACAAGCTCTAAATCATGTTGAAATACAGAAATTAACACTTTTCCAAAAACAAGCTCTAAATCATGTTGAAATACAGAAATACACACTTTTCCAAAAACAAGCTCTAAATCATGTTGAAATACAGAAATACACACTTTTCCAAAAACAAGCTCTAAATCATGTTGAAATACAGAAATAAACACTTTTTCATAAACAAGCTCCAAATCATGTTGAAATACAGAAATAAACATTTTTCCATAAACAAGCTCTAAATCATGTTTGAAGCACTCTGTAAGTGATTTTTTCCCCAGTACTGTTAGAACTGGATGATAGGAACACTGTGGACAGGTTTCAGCAAGTTGCAATATTGGAATACAGAAATAAACACTTTTCCAAAAAGAAGATCCAAATCATGTTGAAATACAGAAATAAACACCTTTCGTAAAACAAGCTCTAAATCATGTTGAAATACAGAAATAAACACTTTTTCATAAACAAGCTCCAAATCATGTTGAAATACAGAAATAAACACTTTTCCATAAACAAGCTCTAAATCATGTTTTCAGCACTCTGTAAGTGATTTTTTTTCAGTACTGTTAGAGCTGGATGATAGGAACACTGTGGACAGGTTTCAGCAAGCTGCAGTATTGGAATACAGAAATAAACACTTTTCCAAAAACAAGCTCCAAATCATGTTGAAATACAGAAATAAACACTTTTCCAAAAACAAGCTCTAAATCATGCTGAAATACCGAAATGAACACTTTTCCAAAAACAAGCTCTAAATCATGTTGAAATACAGAAATTAACACTTTTCCAAAAACAAGCTCTAAATCATGTTGAAATACAGAAATAAACACTTTTTCATAAACAAGCTCCAAATCATGTTGAAATACAGAAATAAACACTTTTCCATAAACAAGCTCCAAATCATGTTGAAATACAAAAATAAACACTTTTTCATAAACAAGCTCTAAATCATGTTTGAAGCACTCTGTAAGTGATTTTTTCCCCAGTACTGTTAGAACTGGATGATAGGAACACTGTGGAAAGTTTTCAGCAAGTTGCAATATTGGAATACAGAAATAAACACTTTTCCAAAAACTAGCTCTAAATCATGATGAAATACAGAAATTAACACTTTTCCAAAAACAAGCTCTAAATCATGTTGAAATACAGAAATAAACACTTTTTCATAAACAAGCTCCAAATCATGTTGAAATACAGAAATAAACACTTTTCCATAAACAAGCTCCAAATCGTGTTGAAATACAGAAATAAACACTTTTCCATAAACAAGCTCTAAATCATGTTTGAAGCACTCTGTAAGTGATTTTTTTTTCAGTACTGTTAGAACTGGATGATAGGAACACTGTGGACAGGTTTCAGCAAGTTGCAATATTGGAATACAGAAATAAACACTTTTCCAAAAACAAGCTCCAAATCATGTTGAAATACAGAAATAAACACTTTTCCAAAAACAAGCTCTAAATCATGCTGAAATACCGAAATGAACACTTTTCCAAAAACAAGCTCTAAATCATGTTGAAATACAGAAATGAACACTTTTCCAAAAACAAGCTCTAAATCATGTTGAAATACAGAAATACACACTTTTCCAAAAACAAGCTCTAAATCATGTTGAAATACAGAAATAAACACTTTTTCATAAACAAGCTCCAAATCATGTTGAAATACAGAAATAAACACTTTTCCATAAACAAGCTCCAAATCATGTTGAAATACAGAAATAAACACTTTTCTATAAACAAGCTCTAAATCATGTTTGAAGCACTCTGTAAGTGATTTTTTTTTCAGTACTGTTAGAACTGGATGATAGGAACACTGTGGACAGGTTTCAGCAAGTTGCAATATTGGAATACAGAAATAAACACTTTTCCAAAAACAAGCTCCAAATCATGTTGAAATACAGAAATAAACACTTTTCCATAAACAAGCTCTAAATCATGTTTGAAGCACTCTGTAAGTGATTTTTTTTTCAGTACTGTTAGAACTGGATGATAGGAACACTGTGGACAGGTTTCAGCAAGTTGCAATATTGGAATACAGAAATAAACACTTTTCCAAAAACAAGCTCCAAATCATGTTGAAATACAGAAATAAACACTTTTCCAAAAACAAGCTCTAAATCATGCTGAAATACCGAAATGAACACTTTTCCAAAAACAAGCTCTAAATCATGTTGAAATACAGAAATTAACACTTTTCCAAAAACAAGCTCTAAATCATGTTGAAATACAGAAATACACACTTTTCCAAAAACAAGCTCTAAATCATGTTGAAATACAGAAATACACACTTTTCCAAAAACAAGCTCTAAATCATGTTGAAATACAGAAATAAACACTTTTTCATAAACAAGCTCCAAATCATGTTGAAATACAGAAATAAACATTTTTCCATAAACAAGCTCTAAATCATGTTTGAAGCACTCTGTAAGTGATTTTTTCCCCAGTACTGTTAGAACTGGATGATAGGAACACTGTGGACAGGTTTCAGCAAGTTGCAATATTGGAATACAGAAATAAACACTTTTCCAAAAAGAAGATCCAAATCATGTTGAAATACAGAAATAAACACCTTTCGTAAAACAAGCTCTAAATCATGTTGAAATACAGAAATAAACACTTTTTCATAAACAAGCTCCAAATCATGTTGAAATACAGAAATAAACACTTTTCCATAAACAAGCTCTAAATCATGTTTTCAGCACTCTGTAAGTGATTTTTTTTCAGTACTGTTAGAGCTGGATGATAGGAACACTGTGGACAGGTTTCAGCAAGCTGCAGTATTGGAATACAGAAATAAACACTTTTCCAAAAACAAGCTCCAAATCATGTTGAAATACAGAAATAAACACTTTTCCAAAAACAAGCTCTAAATCATGCTGAAATACCGAAATGAACACTTTTCCAAAAACAAGCTCTAAATCATGTTGAAATACAGAAATTAACACTTTTCCAAAAACAAGCTCTAAATCATGTTGAAATACAGAAATAAACACTTTTTCATAAACAAGCTCCAAATCATGTTGAAATACAGAAATAAACACTTTTCCATAAACAAGCTCCAAATCATGTTGAAATACAAAAATAAACACTTTTTCATAAACAAGCTCTAAATCATGTTTGAAGCACTCTGTAAGTGATTTTTTCCCCAGTACTGTTAGAACTGGATGATAGGAACACTGTGGAAAGTTTTCAGCAAGTTGCAATATTGGAATACAGAAATAAACACTTTTCCAAAAACTAGCTCTAAATCATGATGAAATACAGAAATTAACACTTTTCCAAAAACAAGCTCTAAATCATGTTGAAATACAGAAATAAACACTTTTTCATAAACAAGCTCCAAATCATGTTGAAATACAGAAATAAACACTTTTCCATAAACAAGCTCCAAATCGTGTTGAAATACAGAAATAAACACTTTTCCATAAACAAGCTCTAAATCATGTTTGAAGCACTCTGTAAGTGATTTTTTTTTCAGTACTGTTAGAACTGGATGATAGGAACACTGTGGACAGGTTTCAGCAAGTTGCAATATTGGAATACAGAAATAAACACTTTTCCAAAAACAAGCTCCAAATCATGTTGAAATACAGAAATAAACACTTTTCCAAAAACAAGCTCTAAATCATGCTGAAATACCGAAATGAACACTTTTCCAAAAACAAGCTCTAAATCATGTTGAAATACAGAAATGAACACTTTTCCAAAAACAAGCTCTAAATCATGTTGAAATACAGAAATACACACTTTTCCAAAAACAAGCTCTAAATCATGTTGAAATACAGAAATAAACACTTTTTCATAAACAAGCTCCAAATCATGTTGAAATACAGAAATAAACACTTTTCCATAAACAAGCTCCAAATCATGTTGAAATACAGAAATAAACACTTTTCTATAAACAAGCTCTAAATCATGTTTGAAGCACTCTGTAAGTGATTTTTTTTTCAGTACTGTTAGAACTGGATGATAGGAACACTGTGGACAGGTTTCAGCAAGTTGCAATATTGGAATACAGAAATAAACACTTTTCCAAAAACAAGCTCCAAATCATGTTGAAATACAGAAATAAACACTTTTCCAAAAACAAGCTCTAAATCATGTTGAAATACAGAAATAAACACTTTTTCATAAACAAGCTCCAAATCATGTTGAAATACAGAAATAAACACTTTTCCATAAACAAGCTCTAAATCATGTTTTCAGCACTCTGTAAGTGATTTTTTTTCAGTACTGTTAGAGCTGGATGATAGGAACACTGTGGAAAGTTTTCAGCAAGTTGCAATATTGGAATACAGAAATAAACACTTTTCCAAAAACAAGCTCTAAATCATGATGAAATACAGAAATTAACACTTTTCCAAAAACAAGCTCCAAATCATGTTGAAATACAGGTATAAACACTTTTCCAAAAACAAGCTCCAAATCATGTTTAAATACAGAAATACACTTTTCCAAAAACAAGCTCTAAATCATGTTGAAATACAGAAATGAACACTTTTCCAAAAACAAGCTCTAAATCATGTTGAAATACAGAAATACACACTTTTCCAAAAAACAAGCTCTAAATCATGTTGAAATACAGAAATAAACACTTTTTCATAAACAAGCTCCAAATCATGTTGAAATACAGAAATAAACACTTTTCCATAAACAAGCTCCAAATCGTGTTGAAATACAGAAATAAACACTTTTCCATAAACAAGCTCTAAATCATGTTTGAAGCACTCTGTAAGTGATTTTTTCCCCAGTACTGTTAGAACTGGATGATAGGAACACTGTGGAAAGTTTTCAGCAAGTTGCAATATTGGAATACAGAAATAAACACTTTTCCAAAAACAAGCTCTAAATCATGATGAAATACAGAAATTAACACTTTTCCAAAAACAAGCTCCAAATCATGTTGAAATACAGGTATAAACACTTTTCCATAAACAAGCTCCAAATCGTGTTGAAATACAGAAATAAACACTTTTCCAAAAACAAGCTCTAAATCATGTTGAAATACAGAAATTAACACTTTTCCAAAAACAAGCTCTAAATCATGTTGAAATACAGAAATACACACTTTTCCAAAAACAAGCTCTAAATCATGTTGAAATACAGAAATAAACACTTTTTCATAAACAACCTCCAAATCATGTTGAAATACAGAAATAAACACTTTTCCATAAACAAGCTCCAAATCATGTTGAAATACAGAAATAAACACTTTTCCATAAACAAGCTCTAAATCATGTTTGAAGCACTCTGTAAGTGATTTTTTTTTCAGTACTGTTAGAACTGGATGATAGGAACACTGTGGACAGGTTTCAGCAAGTTGCAATATTGGAATACAGAAATAAACACTTTTCCAAAAACAAGCTCCAAATCATGTTGAAATACAGAAATAAACACTTTTCCAAAAACAAGCTCTAAATCATGCTGAAATACCGAAATGAACACTTTTCCAAAAACAAGCTCTAAATCATGTTGAAATACAGAAATTAACACTTTTCCAAAAACAAGCTCTAAATCATGTTGAAATACAGAAATACACACTTTTCCAAAAACAAGCTCTAAATCATGTTGAAATACAGAAATAAACACTTTTTCATAAACAAGCTCCAAATCATGTTGAAATACAGAAATAAACACTTTTCCATAAACAAGCTCTAAATCATGTTTGAAGCACTCTGTAAGTGATTTTTTCCCCAGTACTGTTAGAACTGGATGATAGGAACACTGTGGACAGGTTTCAGCAAGTTGCAATATTGGAATACAGAAATAAACACTTTTCCAAAAACAAGATCCAAATCATGTTGAAATACAGAAATAAACACCTTTCGTAAAACAAGCTCTAAATCATGTTGAAATACAGAAATAAACACTTTTTTATAAACAAGCTCCAAATCATGTTGAAATACAGAAATAAACACTTTTTCATAAACAAGCTCTAAATCATGTTTGAAGCACTCTGTAAGTGATTTTTTTCCCAGTACTGTTAGAACTGGATGATAGGAACACTGTGGAAAGTTTTCAGCAAGTTGCAATATTGGAATACAGAAATGAACACTTTTCCAAAAACAAGCTCCAAATCATGGTGAAATAGAGAAATTAACACTTTTCCAAAAACAAGCTCCAAATCATGGTGAACTACAAAAATAAACACTTTTTCATAAACAAGCTCCAAATCATGTTGAAATACAGAAAAAACACTTTTTCATAAACAAGCTCTAAATCATGTTTTCAGCACTCTGTAAGTGATTTTTTTTCCGGTACTGTTAGAGCTGGATGATAGGAACACTGTGGACAGGTTTCAGCAAGTTGCAATATTGGAATACAGAAATAAACTCTTTTCCAAAAACAAGCTCCAAATCATGTTGAAATACAGAAATAAACACTTTTCCAAAAACAAGCTCTAAATCATGCTGAAATACCGAAATGAACACTTTTCCAAAAACAAGCTCTAAATCATGTTGAAATACAGAAATTAACACTTTTCCAAAAACAAGCTCTAAATCATGTTGAAATACAGAAATACACACTTTTCCAAAAACAAGCTCTAAATCATGTTGAAATACAGAAATAAACACTTTTTCATAAACAAGCTCCAAATCATGTTGAAATACAGAAATAAACACTTTTCCATAAACAAGCTCTAAATCATGTTTGAAGCACTCTGTAAGTGATTTTTTCCCCAGTACTTTTAGAACTGGATGATAGGAACACTGTGGACAGGTTTCAGCAAGTTGCAATATTGGAATACAGAAATAAACACTTTTCCAAAAACAAGATCCAAATCATGTTGAAATACAGAAATAAACACCTTTCGTAAAACAAGCTCTAAATCATGTTGAAATACAGAAATAAACACTTTTTCATAAACAAGCTCCAAATCATGTTGAAATACAGACATAAACACTTTTTCATAAACAAGCTCTAAATCATGTTTGAAGCACTCTGTAAGTGATTTTTTTCCCAGTACTGTTAGAACTGGATGATAGGAACACTGTGGACAGGTTTCAGCAAGTTGCAATATTGGAATACAGAAATAAATACTTTTCCAAAAACAAGCTCCAAATCATGTTGAAATACAGAAATAAACACTTTTCCAAAAACAAGCTCTAAATCATGTTGAAATACAGAAATGAACACTTTTCTAAAAACAAGCTCTAAATCATGTTGAAATACAGAAATTAACACTTTTCCAAAAACAAGGTCTAAATCATGTTGAAATACAGAAAAAACACTTTTTCATAAACAAGCTCTAAATCATGTTTTCAGCACTCTGTAAGTGATTTTTTTTCCGGTACTGTTAGAGCTGGATGATAGGAACACTGTGGACAGGTTTCAGCAAGTTGCAATATTGGAATACAGAAATAAACACTTTTCCAAAAACAAGCTCCAAATCATGTTGAAATACAGAAATAAACACTTTTTCATAAACAAGCTCTAAATCATGTTTGAAGCACTCTGTAAGTGATTTTTTTCCCAGTACTGTTAGAACTGGATGATAGGAACACTGTGGAAAGTTTTCAGCAAGTTGCAATATTGGAATACAGAAATAAACACTTTTCCAAAAACAAGATCCAAATCATGTTGAAATACAGAAATAAACACCTTTCGTAAAACAAGCTCTAAATCATGTTGAAATACAGAAATAAACACTTTTTCATAAACAAGCTCCAAATCATGTTGAAATACAGAAATAAACACTTTTTCATAAACAAGCTCTAAATCATGTTTGAAGCACTCTGTAAGTGATTTTTTTCCCAGTACTGTTAGAACTGGATGATAGGAACACTGTGGAAAGTTTTCAGCAAGTTGCAATATTGGAATACAGAAATGAACACTTTTCCAAAAACAAGCTCCAAATCATGGTGAAATAGAGAAATTAACACTTTTCCAAAAACAAGCTCCAAATCATGGTGAACTACAAAAATAAACACTTTTTCATAAACAAGCTCCAAATCATGTTGAAATACAGAAAAAACACTTTTTCATAAACAAGCTCTAAATCATGTTTTCAGCACTCTGTAAGTGATTTTTTTTCCGGTACTGTTAGAGCTGGATGATAGGAACACTGTGGACAGGTTTCAGCAAGTTGCAATATTGGAATACAGAAATAAACACTTTTCCAAAAACAAGCTCCAAATCATGTTGAAATACAGAAATAAACACTTTTTCATAAACAAGCTCTAAATCATGTTTGAAGCACTCTGTAAGTGATTTTTTTCCCAGTACTGTTAGAACTGGATGATAGGAACACTGTGGAAAGTTTTCAGCAAGTTGCAATATTGGAATACAGAAATAAACACTTTTCCAAAAACAAGATCCAAATCATGTTGAAATACAGAAATAAACACCTTTCGTAAAACAAGCTCTAAATCATGTTGAAATACAGAAATAAACACTTTTTCATAAACAAGCTCCAAATCATGTTGAAATACAGAAATAAACACTTTTTCATAAACAAGCTCTAAATCATGTTTGAAGCACTCTGTAAGTGATTTTTTTCCCAGTACTGTTAGAACTGGATGATAGGAACACTGTGGAAAGTTTTCAGCAAGTTGCAATATTGGAATACAGAAATGAACACTTTTCCAAAAACAAGCTCCAAATCATGGTGAAATAGAGAAATTAACACTTTTCCAAAAACAAGCTCCAAATCATGGTGAACTACAAAAATAAACACTTTTTCATAAACAAGCTCCAAATCATGTTGAAATACAGAAAAAACACTTTTTCATAAACAAGCTCTAAATCATGTTTTCAGCACTCTGTAAGTGATTTTTTTTCCGGTACTGTTAGAGCTGGATGATAGGAACACTGTGGACAGGTTTCAGCAAGTTGCAATATTGGAATACAGAAATAAACACTTTTCCAAAAACAAGCTCCAAATCATGTTGAAATACAGAAATAAACACTTTTCCAAAAACAAGCTCTAAATCATGTTGAAATACAGAAATACACACTTTTCCAAAAACAAGCTCCAAATCATGTTTAAATACAGAAATACACTTTTCCAAAAACAAGCTCTAAATCATGTTGAAATACAGAAATGAACACTTTTCCAAAAACAAGCTCTAAATCATGTTGAAATACAGAAATACACACTTTTCCAAAAACAAGCTCTAAATCATGTTGAAATACAGAAATAAACACTTTTTCATAAACAAGCTCCAAATCATGTTGAAATACAGAAATAAACACTTTTCCATAAACAAGCTCCAAATCGTGTTGAAATACAGAAATAAACACTTTTCCATAAACAAGCTCTAAATCATGTTTGAAGCACTCTAAGTGATTTTTTTTTCAGTACTGTTAGAACTGGATGATAGGAACACTGTGGACAGGTTTCAGCAAGTTGCAATATTGGAATACAGAAATAAACACTTTTCCAAAAACAAGCTCCAAATCATGTTGAAATACAGAAATAAACACTTTTCCAAAAACAAGCTCTAAATCATGCTGAAATACCGAAATGAACACTTTTCCAAAAACAAGCTCTAAATCATGTTGAAATACAGAAATTAACACTTTTCCAAAAACAAGCTCTAAATCATGTTGAAATACAGAAATACACACTTTTCCAAAAACAAGCTCTAAATCATGTTGAAATACAGAAATAAACACTTTTTCATAAACAAGCTCCAAATCATGTTGAAATACAGAAATAAACACTTTTCCATAAACAAGCTCCAAATCATGTTGAAATACAGAAATAAACACTTTTCCATAAACAAGCTCTAAATCATGTTTGAAGCACTCTGTAAGTGATTTTTTTCCCAGTACTGTTAGAACTGGATGATAGGAACACTGTGGAAAGTTTTCAGCAAGTTGCAATATTGGAATACAGAAATAAACACTTTTCCAAAAACAAGATCCAAATCATGTTGAAATACAGAAATAAACACCTTTCGTAAAACAAGCTCTAAATCATGTTGAAATACAGAAATAAACACTTTTTCATAAACAAGCTCCAAATCATGTTGAAATACAGAAATAAACACTTTTTCATAAACAAGCTCTAAATCATGTTTTCAGCACTCTGTAAGTGATTTTTTTTCCGGTACTGTTAGAGCTGGATGATAGGAACACTGTGGACAGGTTTCAGCAAGTTGCAATATTGGAATACAGAAATAAACACTTTTCCAAAAACAAGCTCCAAATCATGTTGAAATACAGAAATAAACACTTTTCCAAAAACAAGCTCTAAATCATGTTGAAATACAGAAATACACACTTTTCCAAAAACAAGCTCCAAATCATGTTTAAATACAGAAATACACTTTTCCAAAAACAAGCTCTAAATCATGTTGAAATACAGAAATTAACACTTTTCCAAAAACAAGCTCTAAATCATGTTGAAATACAGAAATACACACTTTTCCAAAAACAAGCTCTAAATCATGTTGAAATACAGAAATAAACACTTTTTCATAAACAAGCTCCAAATCATGTTGAAATACAGAAATAAACACTTTTCCATAAACAAGCTCCAAATCGTGTTGAAATACAGAAATAAACACTTTTCCATAAACAAGCTCTAAATCATGTTTGAAGCACTCTGTAAGTGATTTTTTTTTCAGTACTGTTAGAACTGGATGATAGGAACACTGTGGACAGGTTTCAGCAAGTTGCAATATTGGAATACAGAAATAAACACTTTTCCAAAAACAAGCTCCAAATCATGTTGAAATACAGAAATAAACACTTTTCCAAAAACAAGCTCTAAATCATGCTGAAATACCGAAATGAACACTTTTCCAAAAACAAGCTCTAAATCATGTTGAAATACAGAAATTAACACTTTTCCAAAAACAAGCTCTAAATCATGTTGAAATACAGAAATACACACTTTTCCAAAAACAAGCTCTAAATCATGTTGAAATACAGAAATAAACACTTTTTCATAAACAAGCTCCAAATCATGTTGAAATACAGAAATAAACACTTTTCCATAAACAAGCTCCAAATCGTGTTGAAATACAGAAATAAACACTTTTCCATAAACAAGCTCTAAATCATGTTTGAAGCACTCTGTAAGTGATTTTTTTTTCAGTACTGTTAGAACTGGATGATAGGAACACTGTGGACAGGTTTCAGCAAGTTGCAATATTGGAATACAGAAATAAACACTTTTCCAAAAACAAGCTCCAAATCATGTTGAAATACAGAAATAAACACTTTTCCAAAAACAAGCTCTAAATCATGCTGAAATACCGAAATGAACACTTTTCCAAAAACAAGCTCTAAATCATGTTGAAATACAGAAATTAACACTTTTCCAAAAACAAGCTCTAAATCATGTTGAAATACAGAAATACACACTTTTCCAAAAACAAGCTCTAAATCATGTTGAAATACAGAAATAAACACTTTTTCATAAACAAGCTCCAAATCATGTTGAAATACAGAAATAAACACTTTTCCATAAACAAGCTCCAAATCATGTTGAAATACAGAAATAAACACTTTTCCATAAACAAGCTCTAAATCATGTTTGAAGCACTCTGTAAGTGATTTTTTTCCCAGTACTGTTAGAACTGGATGATAGGAACACTGTGGAAAGTTTTCAGCAAGTTGCAATATTGGAATACAGAAATAAACACTTTTCCAAAAACAAGATCCAAATCATGTTGAAATACAGAAATAAACACTTTTTCATAAACAAGCTCTAAATCATGTTTTCAGCACTCTGTAAGTGATTTTTTTTCCGGTACTGTTAGAGCTGGATGATAGGAACACTGTGGACAGGTTTCAGCAAGTTGCAATATTGGAATACAGAAATAAACACTTTTCCAAAAACAAGCTCCAAATCATGTTGAAATACAGAAATAAACACTTTTCCAAAAACAAGCTCTAAATCATGTTGAAATACAGAAATACACACTTTTCCAAAAACAAGCTCCAAATCATGTTTAAATACAGAAATACACTTTTCCAAAAACAAGCTCTAAATCATGTTGAAATACAGAAATTAACACTTTTCCAAAAACAAGCTCTAAATCATGTTGAAATACAGAAATACACACTTTTCCAAAAACAAGCTCTAAATCATGTTGAAATACAGAAATAAACACTTTTTCATAAACAAGCTCCAAATCATGTTGAAATACAGAAATAAACACTTTTCCATAAACAAGCTCCAAATCGTGTTGAAATACAGAAATAAACACTTTTCCATAAACAAGCTCTAAATCATGTTTGAAGCACTCTGTAAGTGATTTTTTTTTCAGTACTGTTAGAACTGGATGATAGGAACACTGTGGACAGGTTTCAGCAAGTTGCAATATTGGAATACAGAAATAAACACTTTTCCAAAAACAAGCTCCAAATCATGTTGAAATACAGAAATAAACACTTTTCCAAAAACAAGCTCTAAATCATGCTGAAATACCGAAATGAACACTTTTCCAAAAACAAGCTCTAAATCATGTTGAAATACAGAAATTAACACTTTTCCAAAAACAAGCTCTAAATCATGTTGAAATACAGAAATACACACTTTTCCAAAAACAAGCTCTAAATCATGTTGAAATACAGAAATAAACACTTTTTCATAAACAAGCTCCAAATCATGTTGAAATACAGAAATAAACACTTTTCCATAAACAAGCTCCAAATCGTGTTGAAATACAGAAATAAACACTTTTCCATAAACAAGCTCTAAATCATGTTTGAAGCACTCTGTAAGTGATTTTTTTTTCAGTACTGTTAGAACTGGATGATAGGAACACTGTGGACAGGTTTCAGCAAGTTGCAATATTGGAATACAGAAATAAACACTTTTCCAAAAACAAGCTCCAAATCATGTTGAAATACAGAAATAAACACTTTTCCAAAAACAAGCTCTAAATCATGCTGAAATACAGAAATTAACACTTTTCCAAAAACAAGCTCTAAATCATGTTGAAATACAGAAATACACACTTTTCCAAAAACAAGCTCTAAATCATGTTGAAATACAGAAATAAACACTTTTTCATAAACAACCTCCAAATCATGTTGAAATACAGAAATAAACACTTTTCCATAAACAAGCTCCAAATCATGTTGAAATACAGAAATAAACACTTTTCCATAAACAAGCTCTAAATCATGTTTGAAGCACTCTGTAAGTGATTTTTTTCCCAGTACTGTTAGAACTGGATGATAGGAACACTGTGGAAAGTTTTCAGCAAGTTGCAATATTGGAATACAGAAATGAACACTTTTCCAAAAACAAGCTCCAAATCATGGTGAAATAGAGAAATTAACACTTTTCCAAAAACAAGCTCCAAATCATGGTGAACTACAAAAATAAACACTTTTTCATAAACAAGCTCCAAATCATGTTGAAATACAGAAAAAACACTTTTTCATAAACAAGCTCTAAATCATGTTTTCAGCACTCTGTAAGTGATTTTTTTTCCGGTACTGTTAGAGCTGGATGATAGGAACACTGTGGACAGGTTTCAGCAAGTTGCAATATTGGAATACAGAAATAAACACTTTTCCAAAAACAAGCTCCAAATCATGTTGAAATACAGAAATAAACACTTTTTCATAAACAAGCTCTAAATCATGTTTGAAGCACTCTGTAAGTGATTTTTTTCCCAGTACTGTTAGAACTGGATGATAGGAACACTGTGGAAAGTTTTCAGCAAGTTGCAATATTGGAATACAGAAATAAACACTTTTCCAAAAACAAGATCCAAATCATGTTGAAATACAGAAATAAACACCTTTCGTAAAACAAGCTCTAAATCATGTTGAAATACAGAAATAAACACTTTTTCATAAACAAGCTCCAAATCATGTTGAAATACAGAAATAAACACTTTTTCATAAACAAGCTCTAAATCATGTTTGAAGCACTCTGTAAGTGATTTTTTTCCCAGTACTGTTAGAACTGGATGATAGGAACACTGTGGAAAGTTTTCAGCAAGTTGCAATATTGGAATACAGAAATAAACACTTTTCCAAAAACAAGATCCAAATCATGTTGAAATACAGAAATAAACACCTTTCGTAAAACAAGCTCTAAATCATGTTGAAATACAGAAATAAACACTTTTTCATAAACAAGCTCCAAATCATGTTGAAATACAGAAATAAACACTTTTTCATAAACAAGCTCTAAATCATGTTTTCAGCACTCTGTAAGTGATTTTTTTTCCGGTACTGTTAGAGCTGGATGATAGGAACACTGTGGACAGGTTTCAGCAAGTTGCAATATTGGAATACAGAAATAAACACTTTTCCAAAAACAAGATCCAAATCATGTTGAAATACAGAAATTAACACTTTTCCAAAAACAAGCTCTAAATCATGTTGAAATACAGAAATACACACTTTTCCAAAAACAAGCTCTAAATCATGTTGAAATACAGAAATAAACACTTTTTCATAAACAAGCTCCAAATCATGTTGAAATACAGAAATAAACACTTTTCCATAAACAAGCTCCAAATCGTGTTGAAATACAGAAATAAACACTTTTCCATAAACAAGCTCTAAATCATGTTTGAAGCACTCTGTAAGTGATTTTTTTTTCAGTACTGTTAGAACTGGATGATAGGAACACTGTGGACAGGTTTCAGCAAGTTGCAATATTGGAATACAGAAATAAACACTT